>NC_079223.1:47262399-47277399 GCF_029633865.1 Lampris incognitus | reverse complement strand
CTGGGGTGCATCTCGGGGCTCATTACATGGCCATAAACTGCATGGATGGCAATGCATGGCCCAAGGCTAAGCATATAGGGTGTGTGTGTGTGTGGTGTGTGTGTGTGTTGTGTGTGCGTGTTTGTGTGAGTGTAGGGAGAGTAGTGAGCCCTGAGGGAGCTGTGTGTCGCCAAGCCAGCCTGGAACTTGCTGGAGGATCAACTGCCAGAGCAGGGGGCATGAAATTAAAACTCACAATCCAGGGAAGGAAGGAGGGGGAGAGACGGAGGGAGAGTCTGGTGGTGGTGGTGGTAGTGGGGTGGGGGGTGATGACGGAGGAGAAACAAAGGCTTATGAAGATGCAGGGGAGAGGAGGACACAGCAGAATGTTCTTAGAAGGAAATAAGGGCCCTCGAGGAGAGCAGGGGAAAAAAGAAGTGGCTACGCTATCTCAAAGAAGAGCGGCTGGGCTAATACATGTCACGCTAACAAAGACTGGTCAGTCCACATCCAGTTAACAAGACTGGTCAGTCCACTTCCAGTTAACAAAGACTGGTCAGTCCACGTCCAGTTAACAAGACTGGTCAGTCCACATCCAGTTAACAAGACTGGTCAGTCCACATCCAGTTAACAAAGACTGGTCAGTCCACATCCAGTTAACAAGACTGGTCAGTCCACGTCCAGTTAACAAGACTGGTCAGTCCACATCCAGTTAACAAGACTGGTCAGTCCACATCCAGTTAACAAGACTGGTCAGTCCACATCCAGTTAACAAAGACTGGTCAGTCCACGTCCAGTTAAAGATTGGTCAGTCCACGTCCAGTTAACAAAGACTGGTCAGTCCACCAAGAGAAAGTCCTTAAAGCCATCAGAAAACCACATGAAGGACCAGAGACTACGGTACGTGGGAGACTGTTGAGGCCGGAGACAGAGTTCTTTGGACCCTCGGGTCATGAGGCGATATATCATCACAATGTTGACCTGCCTTGTTGCCACACATACGTACGTTTGGTTCCTGTCTCCTTGGATGTTGTTGGTAAGCTTTAGACCGGTCTGAACCCAACCGACAATAAGGCCGTGCACAAAACCTCACACTTACACACACACACACACACACACACACACACACACACACACACACACACACACACACACACACACACACACACACACACACAATCCTCCCCTGCATGTCTATGCAGACTGACTCTCTACCAATGTCAACTTTGACCTCTGGAAGGTGCAGGAGGCCTTGAGAGACAATGATGGATGTCATAGTCCCAGGGAATGAGTGTGTGTGTGTGTGTGTGTGTGTTAGTGTGCGTGTTTTGTGTTACCTGACTATGCTGAATCCTGAAGTTGAACTTTTTTACTTGTGTTCCTTTGCATCTTTTACTGCTGTGTGCAAATCATCTCCACTGAATCCCCCACATTCTGGTACAGCAGAGGTGTTTACTCAGAAAACAACACACAGACACACACACACACACACACACACACACGCCTGGGAACGGCCAACGGATGTCCTCTTCCTGAGGATCCTGTCTCACCCCAGCCATGACCTTTCACCCCTGCTCTGTGTGTCTGCCTGGGAGGGCCCCGAGCGTGACCGATCCATTAGAGCCAACTGACAAGGATGAGGGTGACATTTGAACCCGGCCCGTTTGGAGCAGAGTGAGGACCATGAAGAGCTCACAGCCCTACAGAACCTCGTCACTGGGTTATAAGACAAACATGGCGAAAACGTGAGTTGTGGGTAATGAGACTCCTCTGGAGCAAACAGCCAGCGTGGCGTCTGTGATTTATCACAGACATCTTCATATTTAATCTCACTTCATTAGTGATACAGCTTCAGGAGAGTCCTGATGTCACGGTCCGGCTGTGCCTCTCCCTCACTCCTAGTGTTTCTGCTGTTCACCCTCCCCTGTCTTTCTTGTTGGTTCCCTGTCTGTCTGTCTGTCTGTCTGTCTGTCTGTCTGTCTGTCTGTCTGTCTGTCTGTCTGTCTCTCCCTGTCTGTCTCTCCCCCCATCTGTTTGTCTCTCTCCTTGTCTGTCTGTCTGTTTCCCTGCCTGTGTGTCTGTCTCTCGCCGTCTGTCTGTCTGTCTCTCTCCTTATCTGCCCGTCTGTCTGTCTGTCTGTCTGTCTGTCTGTCTGTCTGTCTGTCTGTCTCCCTCCCTGTCTGTCTCTCTCTCTCCCTGTCTGTCTCTCCCCCCATCTGTTTGTCTCTCTCCTTGTCTGTCTGTCTGTTTCCCTGCCTGTGTGTCTGTCTCTCTCCGTCTGTCTGTCTGTCTCTCTCCTTATCTGCCCATCTGTCTGTCTTGCTCCCTGTCTGTCTATCTGTCTGTGTTTGTCTGCCTGTCTGTCTGTCTGTCTGTCTGTCTGTCTGTCTGTCTGTCTGTCTGTCTGTCTGTCTCTACCTGTCTGTCCGTTTGTCTCTCTCCCTGTTTGTCTGTTTGTCTCTGTCTGCTTGTCTCTCTCCCTGTCTGTCTCTCCCTCCCTGTCTGTCTGTGTGGGCGTTGCACTCCGTTTCCCTCCTGCTGCTGCTGCCAATCAACCTGCACACCTGCAGCACCCCCTCCCCCTGCAGCACCCCCCCCCCGGCTCTACCCTCCAGTCTCCACCAGGTCCTTCACTGCCAGCGTGGTGACTGCGTTACGGCCAGGTTGAAGTTTTCTGTCAGTTAAATGTCTTGTGTCTGAGTCTGTGCCCCGGTTCCTCGGTTCACATCCATCCGTGGTCTCCACCTGCCTGCCTCTCTCCACCTGCCTGCCTGCCTGCCTCTCTCCACCTGCCTGCCTCTCTCCACCTGCCTGCCTGCTTGCCTGTCTCCAACTGCCTGCCTGCCTGCCTCTCTCCACCTGCCTGCCTCTCTCCACCTATTATGGCTCAGCTCTTCAAACCTCCATCTCCTCCACCTGACAGTCCTAATTCCATCCAGTTTAAACCAAGCTGAACTTGACTCTGTGCCATTTTATTTCTTTTATGGATTTTCTTCTTAACCGTTTTGTGAACGTTATCATGGGCTGACCTCACCAGCGGTGAACCGGGTCCTCGCTTCAGTACGAAGCATCAAGTGGACGAGATGTGGTCTACGTTTGAGTCTGCTCGTCCGGCTGAGACCAGTTTCCCCCGCTGGCCGCCAAACTCACCAGCACCAGCGTGGACTCATTACACCAGCTGACACAGACACGGTATGTCTGAAACAGACACATTTTAATTTCAAACCCTAACCCTTTACATCACATCTACACTACCAGGCGCCGCCCGGGTGGCGTGGCGCTCTAGTGTCCGTTGCCTACCAACACGGGGATCGGCAGTTCGAATCCCCGTGTTACCTCCAGCTTGGTCGGGCGTCCCTACAGACCCAATTGGCTGTGTCTACGGGTGGGAAGCCAGATGTGGCTATGTGTCCTGGTCGCTGCACTAGCGCCTCCTCTGGTCGGTCGGGGCGCCTGTTCGGGGGGGGGGCCTGGGGGGGAATAGCGTGAGCCTCCCATGCACTACGTCCCCCTGGTGAAACTCCTCACTATCAGGTGAAAAGAAGCGGCTGGTGACTCCACATGTATGGGAGGAGGCATGTGGTAGTCTGCAGCCCTCCCAGGATCATGTGGTAGTCTGCAGCCCTCCCAGGATCATGTGGTAGTCTGCAGCCCTCCCAGGATCATGTGGTAGTCTGCAGCCCTCCCTGGGGCAGCAGAGGGGGTGGAGCAGAGACCGGGACGGCTCGGAAGAGTTGGACGGGTACAACTGGGGAGAAAAAGGGGGGGGGGCTCTAGAACAACAAAACCAAATGTTTCCTGAAACACGTGCATGGGGCTGAGACTGAAAGTCAATATCAGGCACACACACACACACACGTACATGCACACACACACACATGCACGAACACACACACGAACACACACACACACGTGCACACATGCACGCCCACAGTAAGTAGGTCCTGCTGTAACAAGCAAGACGGGAACCCAGCTCTGGGTGAGAGAGAGAGAGAGAGAGAGAGAGAGCACAGGGTCTGGCTGGGTGTTGAGAGAGACCTTGAAAGGAAATAAAGGCAGTAAGCAGGGCAGGGAGCGGAGCGCTGGAGGGAAGGAGGGAGGGAGGGGGGAGGGGGGGGAGGTTGGCAGTTTAAGGACGACAGGGGGAGAGAGAGTGACAACCCCGTCTGGAATGTCTTTGTCTGCCTCGGCTAATATTTGTCAATGGATTTTGCTTTTTCCCCTCCTCTTCCTCGCCGTTGACACGGAGGAGTGAAAAGGCAGACAGCCCGGGGTGGGGGAGGGGGGGAGGGGGGGGGTTACCTAGTAGCAGGCTCGTGTGTGTGGACAGCCAGCGGCTCCCTAGCAGCAGGGGGAGCGGAAGCAGAGAGGGGGGACGCGGGAAGTCGGTTTGCTACTCACAGGGCAGTGAAACTTTGTTCTGTCTGCCATTAACCCTGCTTAGAACCATAAACACACACACACCGAGCACACACACACACACACACACACACACACACACACCGAGCACACACACACACACACACACACACACACACACACACACACACGAGCACACACACACACACACACCGAGCACACACGGACAAGTCTGTGCCTCTGTCACACAAGAATGTGTGGGAGTGAGAGAGACAGACAGACAGAGAGAGAGACAGACAGAGAGACAGACAGAGAGAGACAGACAGACAGACAGACAGAGAGAGACAGACAGAGAGACAGACAGACAGAGAGAGAGAGACAGACAGAGAGACAGACGACAGAGACAGACAGACAGACAGACAGAGAGAGACAGACAGAGAGAGAATTCGGGGGGGGGGGCTGCCCTGGAACTGTCGCCACAGCCGGGACGCGAACCCGTATCTCCTGCACGACAACATTAACCAGTCAACTAAAGCATCTAAGACAGAGACAGACAGACAGACAGAGAGAGAGAGAGAGAGACAGACAGACAGAGAGAGAGAGACAGACAGACAGACAGAGAGAGAATTCGGGGGGGCTGCCCGGGAACTGTCGCCACAGCCGGGACGCGAACCCGTATCTCCTGCACCGTGGGCGACAACATTAACCAGTCAACTAAAGCATCTGAGACAGAGACAGACAGACAGACAGACAGAGAGAGAGAGACAGACAGACAGAGAGAGAATTCGGGGGGGGGGCTGCCCGGGAACTGTCGCCACAGCCGGGACGCGAACCCGTATCTCCTGCACCGTGGGCGACAACATTAACCAGTCAACTAAAGCATCTGAGACAGAGACAGACAGACAGACAGAGAGAGAGAGACAGACAGACAGAGAGAGAATTCGGGGGGGGGGCTGCCCGGGAACTGTCGCCACAGCCGGGACGCGAACCTGTACCTCCTGCACCGTGGGCGACAACATTAACCAGTCAACTAAAGCATCTGAGACAGAGACAGACAGACAGAGAGAGACAGACAGAGAGAGAGACAGACAGAGAGAGATTCGGGGGGGGGGGCTGCCCAGGAACTGTCGCCACAGCCGGGACGCGAACCTGTACCTCCTGCACCGTGGGCGACAACATACCAGTCAACTAAAGCATCTGAGACAGAGACAGACAGAGACAGACAGACAGAGAGAGACAGACAGAGAGAGAGACAGACAGAGAGAGAATTCGGGGGGGGGGGCTGCCCTGGAACTGTCGCCACAGCCGGGACGCGAACCTGTACCTCCTGCACCGTGGGCGACAATATTAACCAGTCAACTAAAGCATCTGAGACAGAGACAGACAGACAGACAGAGAGACAGACAGACAGAGAGTGAGTGAGTGAGAGAGAGAGAGAAGGGGGGATGGTGGAGACTACTTTAACGCACAAAGCTGGTGCCCCCCCCCCCCGGCTAGCAGGGGTTGGGTAGTCTGGGCGTCGTCTGCCCGTAGGACCGCTTCTCAGCGGGCTGGTCACGGCGGCTGCGCTTTGATGTCTTTGTGGGGAGACTTGGTGCTCGTGACCACGCTCATTAAGTTTGTCTATTCCGCATCAACGCCAGTGTGCAGCCTAGTGGCCCGCCTGGGAACTACAGCCCGGCCCACCGCGGACGCTGCCGGGAGCTAACGCACGCCGCAGAGAGCGGTACGGAGAGGGGGACCGTGTGGTCACGGTAGCCGCCACGGACCGGCGGCGTCCTCCTACCACGTCCGGGATCACGTAGGCAGGACGGTTAAGTCCGGCATCCTCACTCCCTGCGGCTTCCTGCTCCTCTGCGCCTCCTGTTCCACCCTGCGCCCCCTCTGGTTTAACGATTTGACGTTACGGTCCTCCATCTTTTAGCACGTGCCGCCAGGCAGGAAACAAACCAGCGACACCACCGTGTGGCTTTGGGACCTAGCACCTCCCCACCCCACCCGCCATTTCACCTCCCCACCCCCCGCCAGCACGGCGTTTCATCTGGTGTATTGATCCAGCAGTCTGGGGCCAGCGGGGGGCCAGGTGAGGCTGGTTCTGCAGGAGGGATCGGTTAGCCAGCCCCCGGGTCCAGTCGGTGCTGGTCCTTGTGTCTGTAGAGGAACACGGTGTCCCTGCAGCACAGAACGGCCGAGGCCTCAGGGAACTCAGCTGCTGCTCGGGACACACACACACACACACACACACACACACACCACACACACACACACACCGAGCACACACACACACACAACACACACACACACACAACACACACACACACACACAACACACACACACACACAAACACACACACACACCGAGCACACACACACACACACACAACACACATACACACACACGCCCGGCCTGCGGACACCCCGCACGTGTGTCATAAACCCTCTCGTGCATGCGCAGCTGCACAGAACCTCTGCACTTTCAATACTTAAAGAGACGTTCCACTACTGTCCCTCACACAGCACCATGTCCCTCACCCAATGTCCCTCACCCAATGTCTCTCTCTCACCCAGCGTCTCTCACACAGCACAATGTCCCTCACACAGCACAATGTCCCTCACCCAATGTCTCTCTCTCACCCAGCGTCTCTCACACAGCACAATGTCCCTCACACAGCACAATGTCCCTCACCCAATGTCTCTCTCTCACCCAGCGTCTCTCACACAGCACAATGTCCCTCACACAGCACAATGTCCCTCACCCAATGTCTCTCTCTCACCCAGCGTCTCTCACACAGCACAATGTCCCTCACACAGCACAATGTCCCTCACCCAATGTCTCTCTCTCACCCAGCGTCTCTCACACAGCACAATGTCCCTCACACAGCACAATGTCCCTCACACAGCACAATGTCCCTCACCCAATGTCCTCACACAGCACAATGTCCCTCACCCAATGTCCCTCACAGCACAATGTCCCTCACCCAATGTCCTCACACAGCACAATGTCCCTCACCCAATGTCCCTCACACAGCACAATGTCCCTCACCCAATGTCCTCACACAGCACAATGTCCCTCACCCAATGTCTCTCTCTCTCAGTGTCTCTCACCCAATGTCCCTCACACAGCACAATGTCCCTTACACAGCACAATGTCCCTCACCCAATGTCTCTCTCTCACCCAGTGTCTCTCACACAGCACAATGTCCCTCACCCAATGTCTCTCTCTCACCCAGTGTCTCTCATACAGCATAATGTCTCTCACCCAATGTCCCTCACACAGCACAATGTCCCTCACCCAATGTCCTCACACAGCACAATGTCCCTCACCCAATGTCCTCACACAGCACAATGTCCCTCACCCAATGTCCTCACACAGCACAATGTCCCTCACCCAATGTCTCTCTCTCTCAGTGTCTCTCACCCAATGTCCCTCACACAGCACAATGTCCCTTACACAGCACAATGTCCCTCACCCAATGTCTCTCTCTCACCCAGTGTCTCTCACACAGCACAATGTCCCTCACCCAATGTCTCTCTCTCACCCAGTGTCTCTCATACAGCATAATGTCTCTCACCCAATGTCCCTCACACAGCACAATGTCCCTCACCCAATGTCCTCACACAGCACAATGTCCCTCACCCAATGTCCCTCACACAGCACAATGTCCCTCACCCAATGTCCTCACACAGCACAATGTCCTCACCCAATGTCTCTCTCTCAGTGTCTCTCACCCAATGTCCCTCACACAGCACAATGTCCCTTACACAGCACAATGTCCCTCACCCAATGTCTCTCTCTCACCCAGTGTCTCTCACACAGCACAATGTCCCTCACCCAATGTCTCTCTCTCACCCAGTGTCTCTCATACAGCATAATGTCTCTCACCCAATGTCTCTCACACAGCACAATGTCCCTCACCCAATGTCTCTCTCTCACCCAGTGTCTCTCACACAGCACAATGTCCCTCACCCAATGTCTCTCACCCATGTCCCTCACCCAGCACTATGTCCCTCACCCAATGTCTCTCTCTCACCCAGTGTCTCTCTCACCCAGCGTCTCTCACCCAATGTCTCTTTCACCTAATGTCTCTCACCCAATGTCTCTCTCTCACCCAGTGTCTCTCACACAGCACAATGTCCCTCACACAATGTCTCTCACCCAATGTCCCTCACCCAGCACTATGTCCCTCACCCAATGTCTCTCTCTCACCCAGCGTCTCTCACCCAATGTCTCTTTCACCTAATGTCTCTCACACAACGTCTCTCACCCAATGTCTCTCTCTTTCACTCAATGTCTCTCTCTCACCCAATCTCTCTCCCTCTAAGTCTCATCCTCTTTGCCTTTACAAATGCAATGTTTTGAGAACTGTATGAAACTGAGACGTGAAGCTGGGAATATGAACAACTGCCTTCTCCTTGAAACCCAAGCACCTGTCGCTCCCCCTCCCCCCTCCCTCCCCTCTCTCTTTCTCGCTTGTTCAGTTCACTTAATTACAATTCAATTCAATTCACTTAATTGGCAGGACAAGAACAACGCAGGACATGTGCATTCACAGAGCGTGGTCAACACAGGTGTTGACAGCATGTGGACAGTGAGTAAGAACACTGATGAAGGACAAGGCCACGCTGGTCACATGACCACGAGAGTCACGTGACGCAGGCCATCAAGCACCGCATGAGAACAAGCTGCAGGGACACGGCTCCGTCTGATGCACTTCAGCAGCGCAGCAGAGGCTTGGTGTGTGTGGAGAAGATGATGGGCTGTGTGCCGTTTCTGCATCTTAGGCAGTCAGGCGTCCTGTCGGCTGTGGACGTGTGGACAGACTCCGTAATATGGACAGGCTCTGTAATATGGACAGGCTCTGTAATATGGACAGACTTTGCAATATGGACAGACTCTGTAATATGGACAGACTCTGTAACATGGACAGGCTCTGTAATATGGACAGACTTTGCAATATGGACAGACTCTGTAATATGGACAGTCTCTGTAATATGGACAGACTCTGCAATATGGACAGACTCTATAACATGGACAGACTCTGTAATATGGACAGGCTCTGTAACATGGACAAGCTCTGTAATATGGACAGACTCTGCAATATGGACAGACTCTATAATATGGACAGACTCTGTAATATGGACAGGCTCTGTAACATGGACAAGCTCTGTAACATGGACAGTCTCTGCAATATGGACAGACTCTGTAACATTGACAGGCTCTGTAATATGGACAGACTCTACAATATGGACAGACTCTACAATATGGACAGTCTCTATAATATGGACAGTCTCTATAATATGGACAGACTCTGCAATATGGACAGACTTTGTAAGCTGAAGTGAAGTTCATTCACAGTTTGCTTGACAACTGGATGGAAAGATAGTATCCTCTCTCTCTCCCGCCCCGTCACGCCATCCTTTTCACGGTCATCTAGGACGGGACCGCATCTCGCGGCGGCGGCAGAGGGTAAAGGTCAGGTTTTGTCCGGAGGTCGGCAGAGACGGCCGCCGTTCCTGAGAAAAGGAACGCCGTGTGAGGAACACCCCGCAGAACAAACGCGGTAACCTCCCACCAGGGCCGCACGCCGCGGTGTCGACACGCCACCCCCGGCTCGGGGCTCCCGCCCGCTCGAGCCCGCAGACACGGGCGGGAGAAAATCCTCCCGGCCCCGCTCCTCCCGCTCGTCAACACGTGTCCACGTCCCACCTCCATCACCCTGTTTGCTTTGCTGAGCCCGGTAATACTCTCCAGCCTCACACACAAAGTCTGTGTGTGTGTGTGTGTGTGTGTGTGTGTGTGTCTGTGTGTGTGTGTGTGTACTGCTCCCTCCCTCCTCTCCACCATAGAAGTGATGGATGGAATGTGGTGAAAGGCTGAGAATGGGAAGACACGCTTCACAGCAACACAGGAAACACTGGACAGAAAACCAAATATGGGCCCAGGTGAAACAGAGGTAAACTATACTCCCCCTCCACTCTTCATCATCATCATCATCATCCTCAACTCTGCAAGCCACGGATGCAGTGCAGTGTGTGTCTGCGCTACTGTGGGGCCAACTTCCTCTGTGTTCATGCATTTGTATGCATGTGTGCAATGTGTGTGTGTGTGTGTGTGTGTGTGCGTGAGTGTGTGTGTGTGTGTGTGTGTGTGTGTGTGTGTGTGTGTGTGTGTGTGTGCGCGCACACACATCCATCATGTGTGGCTGTAAACAGGAGGTTCTCATGAAGATGAGAGGGTCTATGGAGAGCTGCTCTCATTTCAAACATCATTTATTTATCAGCCCCCTGTGTGACACACACACACAGACACACACACACACACACAGACACACACACACACACACACACACACAAAGTGACAGATATGCTGCAGTTTATTCCAACAAGCAGCCTCGTTCCCTCACTCGTTTCTCCGCTCCCTGCTTCTGTGCGTTCTCTAATCGGAGGTGTGTTGTGTGTTGTGTGTGTGTTGTGTGTTGTGTCACACGGCAGCGAGCGGCTGCGACATTCGTCTGGAAAAAAAAAAAACCCCACACAACTCACATGCAATGAATTTTTAGAAACTCAGCAGGACTGTTTGGCAGTGATCTGACACCGAAAGGGGCTAGTAGACACACATCTGCGTGGGTACAAAGACACACACACACACACACACGTGCACGCACACACACACACACACACAAAGCTTGTACAAGCTCATTATCCCGGCTTCAGACGAAGGCTTTGTTGTGTACCACTGGAATCTGACAGTGATTTATGGAGGAGGGGAGCTGCGCTACACCCTGACACACACAGCAACACAAAGTAAGGTTAGCGGCCCAAACACGGCACAAAGAGAGGTGGGCGCCCCCCGACACAGCCCCACCCACGGCACGACGGTGCGCGGTTAAGGGTCAACACCACTCCAGCGGGGTCCCGAAGGACGGAGCCAAACAAACCAAACACGCATCTGTTGCTGCCGTGACTCCCTGATGGATGTCGTGAACGTGCTCCTCGTCGCCTCCTCCGTATGTCAACCGTCCTCCTGATTACTCCTCCCCCCGAAGACCGCGCGAGGAGCACACGAACCGAAACCGAGTAACCACTTTCCGAGAAAAACTCTAACATGTCTGGAGAAACAGGGACACGCCGCGTCTCATGTGGAGACAGCGGTCCCGGCATGTGGAGGACAGCGGTCCCGGTATGTGGAGGACAGCGGTCCCGCATGTGGAGGACAGCGGTCATGTTGAGGACAGCGGTCCCGGCATGTGGAGGACAGCGGTCCCGGCATGTGGAGGACAGCGGTCCCGGTATGTGGAGGACAGCGGTCCCGGTATGCGGAGGACAGCGGTCCCGGCATGCGGAGGACAGCGGTCCGCATGTGGAGGACAGCGGTCATGTGGAGGACAGCGGTCCCGCATGTGGAGGACAGCGGTCATGTGGAGGACAGCGGTCCCGGCCATGTGGAGGACAGCGGTCCTGGCATTTGGAGGACAGCGGTCATGTTGAGGACAGCGGTCATGTTGAGGACAGCGGTCCTGGCATGTGGAGGACAGCGGTCCTGGCATGTGGAGGACAGCGGTCCTGGCATGTGGAGGACAGCGGTCCTGGCATGTGGAGGACAGCGGTCCCGGATATGCGGAGGACAGCGGTCCCCGGCATGTGGAGGACAGCGGTCCCGGCATGCGGAGGACAGCGGTCCGGTATGCGGAGGACAGCGGTCCCGGCATGTGGAGGACAGCGGTCATGTTGAGGACAGCGGTCCTGGCATGTGGAGGACAGCGGTCCTGGCATGTGGAGGACAGCGGTCCTGGCATGTGGAGGACAGCGGTCCTGGCATGTGGAGGACAGCGGTCCCGGTATGTGGAGGACAGCGGTCCTGGCATGTGGAGGACAGCGGTCCCGGCATGTTGAGGACAGCGGTCCCGGCATGTGGAGGACAGCGGTCCCGGCATGTGGAGGACAGCGGTCCTGGTATGTGGAGGACAGCGGTCCCGGCATGTGGAGGACAGCGGTCATGTTGAGGACAGCGGTCCGGCATGTGGAGGACAGCGGTCATGTGGAGGACAGCGGTCCCGGCATGTGGAGGACAGCGGTCCCGGCATGTGGAGGACAGCGGTCATGTGGAGGACAGCGGTCCCGGCATGTGGAGGACAGCGGTCCCGGCCATGTGGAGGACAGCGGTCCGGCATGTGGAGGACAGCGGTCATGTTGAGGACAGCGGTCCCGGCATGTGGAGGACAGCGGTCCTGGCATTTGGAGGACAGCGGTCCGGCATGTGGAGGACAGCGGTCACGGCATGTGGAGGACAGCGGTCCCGGCATGTGGAGGACAGCGGTCCCGGCATGTGGAGGACAGCGGTCCCGGCATGCGGAGGACAGCGGTCCCGGCATGCGGAGACAGCGGTCCCGGCATGTGGAAGACAGCGTCCGCATTGACAGCGGTCCTCATTTGGAGGACAGCGGTCCCGGCATGTGGAGGACAGCGGTCACGGCATGTGGAGGACAGCGGTCCCGGCATGTGGAGGACAGCGGTCCCGGCATGTGGAGGACAGCGGTCCCGGCATGCGGAGGACAGCGGTCCCGGCATGCGGAGGACAGCGGTCCCGGCATGTGGAAGACAGCGGTCCCGGCATGTGGAGGACAGCGGGTCCCGGCATGTGGAGGACAGTGGTCCCGGCATGCGGAGGACAGCGGTCCCGGCATGCGGAGGACAGCGGTCCCGGCATGCGGAGGACAGCGGTCCCGGCATGCGGAGGACAGCGGTCCTGGCATGTGGAAGACAGCGGTCATGTGGAGGACAGCGGTCCTGGCATGTGGAGGACAGCGGTCCCCGGCATGTGGAGGACAGCGGTCCCGGCATGTGGAGGACAGCGGTCCTGGCATGTAGGAAGACAGCGGTCATGTGGAGTACAGCGGTCCCGGTATGTGGAGGACAGCGGTACCGGCATGTGGAGGACAGCGGTCCCGGCATGTGGAGGACAGCGGTCCGGCATGCGGAGGACAGCGGTCCTGGCTGCCACAGGACTGTGTTGGCAGCAGACCGACACGGGAACCCGGTTCTGGTAGGAGGTCCGGTACTGTCTGCAGGGTTTAACTCAGCTGAACAGACAGCATGCCTTACTGACAGCTCTGCCGAGGGAGTTTCTATGAAATCCTCCTCCAGTGAAACCGCTGTGAGCGAGACCGAGTGACAGAACAGGATGGGGGGGCTGACAGAGGGGGGGGGGAGGTGGGGGCTGACAGAGTGGGGGGAGGGGAGGGGGGGTGCAGAAAAAACAGATTTTGCCCATTTTCTTACGATGAGGATTATAAAACACAACATTTCTAACATCTATAACAGCATATGTACTCACTCGCCGAATTGTTTGAGGGGTAACCCCCCCCCTCCGGGGTCGCCCCCCCCCCGACACACATACGCCTCCAAATCCACACGGAGGCTGCAGTTAAACATGAGACTACAGGCCTTGACACAATTTTAGAACTGTTGTTTCTGTCATGACTACTTTCACACAACACAAATATCACCCTGCAAAAAAACCACGAAATTCTTTTGTGAACGAGGTCGATTTTTCTATTGGACCCCCCCCCCTTTTTCCTCCCAAATTGCACTTGGCCAATTACCCCACTCTTCCGAGCCGTTCCTGGTCTCTGCTCCACCCCCCTCTGCCGATCCGGGGAGGGCTGCAGACTACCACGTGCCTCCTCCCATACATGTGGAGTCACCAGCCGCTTCTTGCTTCCTGCTTTGTGTCCCTGGAGTGAAAGGCCTCAGATATCGGCTTGTGAGTGAGTGAGTGAGTGAGTGAGTGAGTGAGTGAGTGAGTGAGTGAGTTCGAAACCAGGCTCATGAATGCAGGGGGGGGGGGGTCATGCAGTCACTCTTTTCTCTAGCGAGTTTATGCTGAACCAGAGATCATGTGACCTTCCGCCATGTCGCAGTGAGGACTGCGATGCTTTACTGCAGCAGACAGGCCCGCCACGCCCTGCCCGCAGCACCGGGTCCGCCCTCCACCAGGCCCGGTACTCTGCCCCCCGCGCTGCCCGGGCATGTCGGATCCTCTACAGCCCGAGCACTCGTAGTTCAGGTGAGGGTTCGCATTCCTCCACACTCATTAGGAGTGCCGAGAACACGAGGCAGCGGTTCCACTGAAAACCCACAAGCCGTTACGGCCCAACTACGCTGTTGAGACACACACACACACACACACACACAAACACACACACACACACCACACACACACACAGACTGCAGCCTTCGGTGGCCCGTCGCCGGGTCCAGGTTGCTGCAAGGCTGCCTTTCCACCGCACACGGGACTGTTGACTAAAACCAACACACAGTCACGCACCGCGACGCACCGGCCGTTCCACACATGTGCACATCAGCAGGGACGAGGCCGGCGATGGGAGTAGGAGTGGGGTCTGACAGACGAGAGAGAGGGGTGGGGCACAAGGGGGGAGGAAAACCCACTTGTCACACCTACCTGCATTTAGAGAGTATGTACACAATCTACACACACACACACACACACACACACACACACACACACCCGTCTAGAGCGAGTGAGCAAGAGAGAGAGAGAGAGGAGACAGCGAGAGAGAGAGAGCGGGAGGACTTGGAGGAAAGGAGAATGAGCCTCATATGAATCAGAGTTCATCTTCCCAAAATGTCTCTCTCATTTGT
>NC_079223.1:47256301-47262199 GCF_029633865.1 Lampris incognitus | reverse complement strand
AGATGAGTAGGTGCAAAAGAGAGATAATGTGTGGGCTGCCGGTGAGTTATTATTCAGCCGGAGCGCATCAGTTATTATTCTTAACCTCCACCTCAAACAACTCCTTCATCACGTGCTACCGTTCCCTAAGCGTCCGCCAGTCAGCAAACAGAAAACGCACACATCCGTCCAACACAAACAGCGTCGCGCAGGCAAGCTCGGCATCGACGTACAACTTAAAACGCCTCTTATCTCCTGAAAATAGCCGCGCAGAGCAACGCAGTCTCTCTCGTGCGTGCCCACCATGCACACGCTAGTGCACAGAGGTGCAATTATACTGTTATTCTGTGTCTGTTTGGGTTTAATTAGTGTTATTCTACCCTCTCTCTCTCTGCGTCGGTGCGTGCATGCTTTTGCAAGTATGTGTGTGCACGTGCATGTTTGTTTGGGGTTTGTGTATGTTTGCAGAGTTACCCCCGTCGTCAGGCACTGGCATGAAAGTGAAGGATGAAAAAAAAAAAAAAAGAGAACCTGAAAGGAGAAGGAGACACACCCCTCAGCCGACCTACCAACCACCCCCCACATCCTCCGCCTCGTGGAGAGGGTATCCTCCAGCCCCCCAGAGCGCAGGTACTGCCACACCCTGCCCTCCTCCTCCTCCTCTTCCTGCCTCTGCTCCTCCCCTACCTCCCATGGAGCAACTAAATGGAACACCTCTGCTCATACCCCACCCCCCACCCCCACCCCGGCCTTACATCCACATAACATTGCACGTTTCCCCCGGTTTCAAAAACAGAGCCACCCACTCAGAAACAAGCCTCTCCACCTCGGAGTTTGTTTGTAGCAGTGACTAGCAACACGGGGATCAAAACACAAGACTACAAAATACCTCCTCCTCCTCCTCCGCCACCCTCCAGCACCGGACCCCCGTTCCCTGTCCAAACCAGATGCTATTTCCTGGGGGCAGTTATCAGGCTAGCAAGCCCCCCCCCCACCCCCCACGACTGCAACCTCTACCCCTCACTCACAAACTCTACACTCCGCTATTTGCCTCTTTTTCTACTTCTTCCTTCCTTTCATTCCTTCTTTCCAACCCTCGACCCATCCTTCCTCCCGCTCTCCCACTGTGAGCATGCTCTAATTAGAGGCAGGGATGAGGCAATTACAGATCTGGATTGCAGGTGGAGGTGGTGGAGGAGGGTGCTAGGAAGCAACAACGGAGGGAAGCGGAGCGGAGGAGAAGGTGGGAGGGCGTAGCGGGCTGGGAAAAGGAGGGGGTAGGAGGTAGGGTGGCAACAGGTCATTAACAATGATGGATGCCGCTCTGTTTTCTCCGCTATCGCTCCAACAGCGAGCGGCACTCTTCCCGTCACCGCGCCATCAGTGCCGTTCCCATGCCTCTTCATCGCCGCCATCCATCACGGCCACTCCTAACCAGCTCGACCTATCTCTAATAATCTCTAATCAGCTCCTATCGGTTCTAATTATCTCTGTCCTCTGGTCCTCATGCATCAGTGTCTGTCTTATCTCCCAGGCTTGGAGAGCGAGAGCGAGAGCGAGAGAGAGCGAAAGCGAGAGCGAGAGCGAGACGCTCTTAAAGCAGAATAAACAAATAGTTCACATGGTGCGGTTGTGTAAGCCCTTCTAGCTATACCTCTATTTTTATTCCACCTCTGGCTGCTGTTCCGTGCAGATTCCTGAACTAGAGGAACAGCCTGTAATGTTCTGCGCTAACATAAACATATTCCTGCATAATCAAAACTGACAGTTTGGATCGGGGATAAAAACCGAATATCAATGACTCTTCATCTCTGGTTTCTTTGCATATATCAGAACCACAGAAACACGTTTTTTTTTTTATTCTCAAACTGATTTTCTCTCCAGGGTTTTAATTTTCCAACTCTTCACCGTCTGCCCCAAACTTGCTCCGAATAACTCTCTATCGTGCCTCTGAACGAGGAAGCTGTTCTTTACCCCCCTGACCTAACCGTTATGCAGCAGTCGGGTTTTTAAAAACCTCCACAGCTCAACAGTCCTCCGCCCATCTGTCTGTCCATCCGTCAAATCTGTCCGTCTGTCTGTCAGTCTCTCTCTGTCTGTCTGCTAACCCGCCCATCCATCCGGTCATCCATCTGTTTCTCTGTCTGCCGTCTCAGCGGCGTCTCTCAGACAGATGGACGCAGGTCAGACAAACCTCTCCCACAGACTCATTCTAGGATCACTAGAAATGGAGAGAAGGGTGGAAAACACAGGAGTACACAGAACAGTGGCAGTGTGTGTGTGTGTGTGGGGGGGGGGGGGCAATTAATTCTCTGTGCATGAGAAGGAAAAAACATCTGGGTTAGTGTTCCACCTGAGGGCAGCAGGCTTTCCCATTAACCTCTTCTTGTAAGGACCTCTAAAGATGGACCCTAACAAGCCGCGGCGAGCACTTAGAGCAAGTGTAAAGACATGCACACACAAATATGCTCTCTCTCTCTCTCTCTCTCTCTCTCTCTCTCTCTCTCTCTCTCTCTCTCTCTCTCTCTCTCTCTCTCTCTCTCTCTCTCTCTCAGACATACATACAGAATAACAGAAAAAGTCTTCCTTGGGCAGCTGAGAGCTTCTTTTTTTTTTGGTCCTTTGAAATCTGCAGGCGGGAGCGAGACTTGGCTGTAACCTGACCACGTCCGTCTGGAACCAGAACCTGCAGCACAGCCCGGGAGTGAAGAAACACACCAGAAAAAAGAGCTTTGTCTCCCACCGCAGCTCCCGATTCCACACGGTTAGACCCGGGTTTCAACAAGCACCAGAAGTCTCTTACAAAAAAAAAATAAAAACACAAAAATAATTTCGGTTTACAAAGTTTGCATGATTTTCAAGCCTGCCCCACAACTGCAGAACGTAACCCACTAATCCACCTGGAAGGTGAAGCATCAGGCCCATTATGGTTCTCTTTGACGCTGTCGAGCGCGAGGGACAAATGAGCAAGCGTACGCCGAGACATAGCGAATCGATTAAGCGGCGTTAAACAAAGTCTCCTTCTCCAGAAGACGGCTGAAAGGGCCGGCGCTGCGTTTAGAGTAACGAGCGTGAAGGTGGACTGGATGAAACAGCGGCGCCGTGTTACCACAGCCCTCTGGCTCACGGCACAGCTCACAGATCCAGATGGACTAATCAGTCTTGTTCAAGGCCATCCCTCCCTCGGTCTGGAATGGCCAGGGTCTGTTCTGTGTCTGCTCCGGATAGACAGACGGACAATACTGCACAGTGTTAAGCCTGCACCGAGCAGTCCACTGGCAGGCCAACCTTGCCCCGAGTGATTAGGCTTTGCCCTACAAACCATTACAGGCTAGTTTTGGCATAAACCATAGACCTTAAAAAAAGAAACATGGCCGTCGCGTCTGATGTTGACAGCAGGTTTGTGAAGTCTTTTTTCGAAGCCACAAATTCGTATTCGTGCTCGCTGCTGGAACACATACATTTGGGCAACAAGGTGAAGTTGAGTTGGGTCTATGCTTCAGACACATGAGCAACTCATCAATAGCTCCAGAGAGAGACCTGTCAATCAAGGCAACCACGCCCACAAAGATACTGCTATCGGAGCCTGTGTATCCTCTTCAAATGGAACAATGATTTTCAAAATGCCCATCAAAACATTGAGACTCTGACCTCTCGTGGAAAAGAATGATTTTTATTTTTTAGTTCTCCAGAGAAACTGGGATGTTTCCCATTACTTCCATACAACCAGAGTCTTTTCGGAGCCGGCGTCTAGCTGTTAGAGGACCCGCACCCCGAAGGACAACTGTGTTCTTTCACAGCCTGGGTCTTGTTTTCAGAATTTTTGCCATTGTGCATTTTTGTAATCATATAATTTTACTTGCCGGTTTCATTTCGGAGATTTTGGACTTGGGACCATGCTGGACTCAGCTTTACGATGGCATCATACGGTGCCTTGGAATATGATCGTATCCTTTCAACAACAAAACCCCCACGTGTCACAGGTAGACCGTGCACATGATTCGCCATTACCTGTGACTTCTCTGTTGTGTTGGCTAGGTAGGCTATCACCGGTTACTACTAGCTACAGTGAGTACAGGCTGCTCAGTCCTGAAGGTTAAACCAGGGAGTAGCTCAACAATGTGACTGACAAGTTTAGTTGCCCACATATGACGGCATTGTAAGGTTGTGTCCCGTGTTGGTCCTGTATCCAAAATCTCTAAAAATGAAGGGAGGTGGTAAGTGGAATGATTCCATAACCAATACGCACAATGGCAAAAACAAGAGCCAGGTTGTAAAAAAGGAATGATCCCTTAAGGCACTACTTACTGCACTGGCTTTCAAAATCACTTGGTGTAAAGCAGACAGATAATACTCATGAGGTGTGTGAGAGAGAGAGAGAGAGAGAGAGAGAGAGAGAGAGAGAGAGAGAGAGAGAGAGAGAGTTGTGCGTGCATGTGACGGTACAAGGTTGGCTTTAACAAGTGGAAACCTAACGAATAGTGCGATGACACATTACGTTCTTGGGATCAGGGGACGAGGGACGGGGGGCGGGGGGCGTATATGGTTCCTCTGGACATCCGAGCTTCAGGGACGTCTCCAGTGAAATAAAATGTCCTCATTAAGCAACACAGATGTCCTTTCGTCTGGAACACAGCTCAGAGTCTAACGCCTGCTTCCGTTCGGCTTCACAGGTCCCGCCATCGCACCAACTCTGTCACCCGTGAGTCTGCACAGAAACGTTACGACTCCCAGCACTGGGAATCTGGCAGGTCACGTGGACGTGAAGCCCCACCGAACGGCCCAGGAATTATGGAAACCTACTTGTCCGGGTCTTGCTTCTCAGACAAAACCAAACATAAACTGAAAATCACAGGAAGCATAACGCACATACCGGACATAGCGAGACGTGTAATTAATGAGACGTGGCAGCAGCCCAACTGCTGGAACTAGATTTTGATTGGGCTATAATTGCGTTTTGAACCACACCAGTGCAAAGCGAACCCAGGCACACGGAAACATCGCTCCCAGTTATGAAAATGGCACGATACAAGATAACACAAGTGCAGTACCAGAAGAAACCCTCCTTAACCCGAGCGAGACTGGCTGACCGTGGGGTTTGTGTAAGAAAAACGGCACGTCATGAAGACAGACGGACACAAGCGTGACGGTGTGCTGAGAGGAGACAGAAAGTGAGGGTGTGCTGTGCTGAGGTCGGAATAAGAAGGCAGGTGTACTTACAGGCGGGACAGGGCAGGGTTCCTCTGGAAGAGCAACTCAGGAAGCTGCTGCAGTTGATTACGGTTCAGACGCCTGCAGCAGGGAAAACATACAATCAGCCAGTGAGTGTGTGTGTGTGTGTGTGTGTGTGTGTGAATCATTTCTGCTAGCTGCTGTAGAATCGGCTTGGCCGCTGGTTATTGTATTTCAGTGCCGCGCTGAACGTCACATAAATATCCAGCCGAGGGTTCGGGGAAATTAAAGCACCGCTCAGAGACACTGTGGTACATTATCTCCGGCCTGATAAATGGTGGTGCTGTGCAGGGTAGAAGTCAGGGCTCTGCTGCCCCCCCCCCCTCCTCCTCGCCCCCAGATGAAAAGCAGAGCATTAGAACGGCAACATTCCCATTTAAACGAGTGAATTAGACCCATCGGTTATCCGAGCTCCCAACAGATTGATTCTGCGGTCAAACCATAAAAACAGCGCGCCTCTAAATACCGTTACAAGAGACGGATGAGTCTATTCAGGCCCAAGGCAACGCTGCTGGGCTCGGGGTTTGGCAGCGGACCCACCCGTGTCGAACGACTAACGTCCAGGACTGGCAGGCTTTATGCAAATACAACAATTAAGCCAATAAGGAGCAGACTGTTGCTAATCTGCTGGAAACCGCAGCTTTCTCTGCTCCGAACGGCCCGCCGGAAGCACGTGGGAGCCAGCGG
>NC_079223.1:47186301-47251301 GCF_029633865.1 Lampris incognitus | reverse complement strand
CGCCACAACATTTTGTGTGTGTGGGTGTGTGTGTGTATGTGTGTGTGTCTTGGCCGGGCGGTTTAGCTGTAGTCAGAAGGTTTGCAGGGAGGGAGGCTGGTTTGTCAGTAAACCCTACAGAAAGTGCTTTCTTCTGCACTTGGCTGGCCACATGGAGGTGTTTCACCCCCACAGTCAGCAGGAAGGGGGGGTGCTGAGGGGGGGGGGGGCAGTGGGAAGGGGTGGGGACGGCGGCAGGACGTGTAGCGACGGGGGCGGTCGGTGAACGATACGGGCTTCAGCTAGCCGGGCGATAGGAATTCTGTGCACGTCAGCTGACGTTTGAAACGTGTCTGCACAGCTCCCCCCGTCGGTTTGTTGTTCAGCGCCTGTAGCGCTGTTTCTGAGTGTGTGTAAACCCACACTGTTACACACTTTTTACGACCACTTTAACACAATTACCTGGAGTCACAAGTGTTGTTTAAATCTCACCGAGGAGCGGGTCGATGACTTCACCTACATGAGATTACCGTGCCGAGGGCCTCCGTAGGACTGATGCCATACTGCTAGTCAGTGTGTGTGTGTGTGTGTGTGTTTGTGTGTGTGTGTGTGTAGTGGAGGATAACAGCTGGTAAAACACACAGGATGATGTGAAAGTGAAGTGGTCCATTATATCACTCGCTGCAGTCACACACAAGCCTAATGTATTATGGAGTGGTGCTCCTGACAACAGCGGCGCCACTTCAATCCGCGGGGCGTATGCAAATTCCAGCATTTCCATAGGCGGAAAAACTCAGACACACACACACACACACACACACACTCACACACACCGCACGCACTTCACATCAAACAATCAGGCTCAAAAATAGACCGGCGAAAAGGTACTTACAGAACGCGGAGGTACTTGAGTCCGGCAAAGTCACTCTTGGTGATACGTGTGAGATTGTTCCCGTTCAACTCCCTGAAAAAAAAAACCCCACACACACACACACACACACACACACACACACACACACACACACACAGAAACACAAATAAATAGTTAATCTTGAGGGTCCCTCTGGGCTTGTAACTCACACAGTCCGTGGCACAGAGTCAACTCTGTGTTTTGATACCTGAATCCACAATTGCATGAACGTAGACACACAACCACACACACGCCCACGTATAAACCCGTCCTTTAGGCTGGGGGGCAAGTTGCGGGTGCTGCGTGTTGTGACGCTGCCTTGCTTAAGGGCTCATACTCCAGTGAAGTGCAGACTTTTCGCTGGGAGGGGAAAATAAAACCGGTTCTTGAAGGGGAGGGTGGTCCATAGCAACACCCTTTGCCTCCCTGTCCCGTCGGCCACCTCGGTGGGTCCTGCATCGGACACCTCGGTGGGTCCCGCCGGCCACCTTGGTGGGTCCTGCGTCGGACACCTCGGTGGGTCCTGCGTCGGCCACCTCGGTGGGTCCTGCGTCGGCCACCTCGGTGGGTCCTGCGTCGGCCACCTCGGTGGGTCCTGCGTCGGCCACCTCGGTGGGTCCTGCGTCGGCCACCTCGGTGGGTCCTGCATCGGCCACCTCGGTGGGTCCTGCATCGGCCACCTCGGTGGGTCCTGCATCGGCCACCTCGGTGGGTCCTGCATCGGCCACCTCGGTGGGTCCTGCATCGGCCACCTCGGTGGGTCCTGCATCGGCCACCTCGGTGGGTCCTGCATCGGCCACCTTGGTGGGTCCTGCATCGGCCACCTTGGTGGGTCCTGCATCGGCGTGCTGCTGAGCACCAGCAGCGCCGCACACGCTAGCATTTGTGCAGGGCCACAAACACACAACACTAAACTGTGTGGATGCAATGGAGCAGCCTCCCTGCCGACAGCTGGCCCTCACTGGATATGGTGAGAGAGACAGGCAGGCAGACAGACAGACAGACAGACAGACAGACAGACAGACAGACAGACAGACAGACAGACAGACAGACAGACAGACAGACAAAGACAGACAGACAAGCGGACAAACGGAGGGATGGAGGGAGAGAGACAGACAGACAGAAAGAGAGAGCGAGAGACAGAGGGAGGGAGGGAGGGAGGGAGGGAGAGAGGGGGAGAGAGAGAGAGTGAGAGAAAGAGGGGGAGGGGGAGAGGGTGAGAGAGAGACAGAGAGAAGGAGAGACAGAGGGAGAGATGGAGGGAGGGAGAGAGAGAGTGAGGGCGAGACAGAGGGAGAGTGAGAGAGAGAGCAAGGGAGGGAGGCAGAGAGAGAGGGAGAGAGCGCGAGGGATGGAGGGAGAGAATGAGAGAGGGCGAGACAGAGGGAGGGAGAGAGAGAGCAAGGGATGGAGGGAGAGACAGAGGGAGGGAGGGAGAGAGAGTGGAGGGAGAGAGAGAAAGAGAGGGTGGGAGAGATAGAGGGGGAGAAAGAGAAGGCGGCAGAGACAGAGGAAGGGAGGGGGGAGAGAGAGAGAGAGAGAGAGAGAGACTAATAATAGATAAAGAGAAAGGTTTTGAAGTAGCCACTTTATGCTGGTGGCTTGTTATCCTCCACCGGCTGGTGAAATCATTCCAGAACGATCCTGCTGAGAGTGGTGTTAATGTAGGAAAGCTGGAATTCCAGTACCCAGTACCGCGGCCAGTAACATGGCTAGTACCACGGCCAGTACCATGACCAGTTCCGTGGCCAGTAACACGGCTAGTAACACAGCCAGTAACACGGCTAGTACCGTGGCCAGTAACACGGCCAGTACCGTGGCCAGTAACATGGCCAGTACCACGGCCAGTACCACGGCCAGTGACATGGCCAGTAACACGGCCAGTAACACGACCAGTAACATGGCCAGTAACACGGCCAGTACCGTGGCCAGTAACATGACCAGTTCCGCGGCCAGTAACACGGCCAGTACCGCGGCCAGTACCACGGCCAGTAACATGGCCAGTACCGTGGCCAGTAACATGGCCAGTACGGTGGCTGGCTTCACGGTACTGTCCTGTGTTGCCACAAACACACAACGACGAACCAACGATCACGTGTGCGGAACAGCACGTGCACACGTGCCACAAAGCGACACACATCAGCCAAACAAGCCACCCAGGTGAACCGCAGGGAGACGTATCATGATCCTCCGTCAGTCTCCGTGCTACCGCCTCCCCTCAGCTCTGCACGGGCGGGTCCACCCTGTCTCCCTGCACCGCCAAACATCGCTTCTGCATCCACGCCAAGAGCACTGGTCTCCTCCTCTCCTTCAGTCACTCTCCTTCTCCCTTCTAATGACCACTCCAGGGACCCTAGTGCTATGCAGTACGCAAGAGAGTGGTCATTACAGACAGATGGTGTGTGTGTGTGTGTGTGTGTGTGTGTGTGTGTGTACACAGGTGCACTGACTGGCCAAGCGGCCAGCCACGGGAAATAAATAATGGAGTGAGCTTCATTAGCCTGGGGTCTGATACACACATGTGTTGCTCATTACAGGTGCTTGCGCAGATACGAATACGCCCGCGTACACACACACACACACACACACACACACACACACACACACACACACACACACATTCATATACACACTTCTGAGTTACCAGTGTCTTATCTTTGCGGTGGCCACTGTGCCCTGAAGAGGTGTGTGTGTGTGTGTGGGGGGGGGAGTGAGAGAGGGGGAGAGAGGGAGAGAGAGAGGGAGAGCGTTATGGAACGAGTGAAAGGGGCAGGAGATAGGGAGGTGAAGGTTAAAGTGAGGCCCAGACGGTGTGAGTTGTGGGAGAATGACTCAGCCTGTAATCTAGTGGGCCCTGCTCTCCATCTGCCCTGGAGGAGGTCTGGTGTGTGAGGAGACGCAACACGTCTCGCTGTCCGGCTCATCGCAGCATTATCTCTGCAACAGTCAAATATGTGTCAGACTGGCCTCGGCGACTGGCCTCGGCGGTGCACAGGTCCCGCCTCAACGGGCCTAACCCCCCACCAAAGGAAGTTATCTGGCCCCAAGGAGACTACTGTCTGAGTTTAAATGTACTCTCGTGTCCATTAGGGGCCTCTGGCGCCCTGGCCAACACGGAGTGGCTGGGATTTACATCAGATTGGGAAGAAAACAAAAATGCATGCCCCCACCCCAAACCCCCACACATACAAACTCTGCAGTAGCATTCAAGAGCAGGATCAGTGAGGTTTAACGTGTTAAGATGCCCCTCGATTCTTCCTTTCTGTCTCCCAGAAAGAAGACCCGCGTAGCTCGTTCCTGAGGTGTCCTTTGGTTAGACAGCCCCAAAATATGAACATTTTAACATCGGTCCTACTTTGGATATGTAAAAGTGGATTTCCAAAAATGGGGGCACAGTTCTGCACCGTCCATCATATATAGATAATGCAGGAAGGTTCTACTCTGTACATTCTCTAATCTGGTTTCAGTAGCATTAGCTACTAGCATTAGCCTGTGACACAGGTGGCCAATGGAGATGGCATTCATTGCCTAAATGAAGGTAAGAACGCCAAAGTAAAATATGTTAACCTCACACGCTGGCTGTAGTAAGATGAGGTATGACTTCTTTTCTGTCAGAGGAGGCCAAATTATGTCTTCTTTGGCAGTAAATGTATATTCCCTCCCTGTGTAGACAGATGTTTTGAAGTAGCCAGTATGAATACCACATAAATATTACTTTAGAGGCTGAAAACGATCAGATACAATTCCCCTTGTTCCTACAGTGAAGCCTTTCCACCTCCATCTGCTCCGGTCAGACCTATTCCCATCCACCGGAAACACAGGAAGGATTCCCAGCACCGACTCACACCTCCTGCAAGGCAGGTGGATTTACGACAGTACTATCTAATTCCTCTTCATCTCTTTTCTCTCCGGCCGCCGGTCACCTAGGACTGCTTCCTGGCGATCCCTCCCCGGGGGTGGACGCGTGTTTTCTAAAGTCCGCTGCTTCATATCTTTATAACTGGAAGGGGCTCAGAGCCCTGCTACAAAGCTGAAAAACTCATTATGTTTATTTCTGCCAGCTGTTGAGTCCCTGGACCGAGGGGGGACCTGGTTTGAATTGAGCAATATTACATGAAATGGAACCCAAGGACCAGAGGGAGGGAAAGAAAACATGTTGACTCGCTGTGGCCCATGCAGGCGTACACTCCTGCACATACAGTACAATTATCTACATATGCTCTGAAAGCATGCATGCATGTACAGGTATGTATATGTGTATGTGTTTGTATATATATATATGTGTGTGTGTGTGTGTGTGTGTGTCTATAGAACAAAAACACCAACACACCCACCCACAAACATGTACAGTACAGAAACAGTGTTTGCAGGGGCGGCTATTGGGATCTTTTTAGCACCGGGCAGGCAGGGGTTGGGTAGTAATGGATTACATGTAACTGGGATTACTTGATCAGATTACAAAAACAAGTAACTATAATCAGCCCAGATTGCATTTGAAAAAAATTGTAATTAGATTAGTTACATGGTCTTGGATTACTTGATTACATTACATTATTACGTCTTTAAAATACGGCAATTTTAAAATTATGGAACTTTTTTCAC
Source organism: Lampris incognitus (assembly GCF_029633865.1). Classification (NCBI taxonomy): domain Eukaryota; kingdom Metazoa; phylum Chordata; class Actinopteri; order Lampriformes; family Lampridae; genus Lampris; species Lampris incognitus. Next base: position 47,245,810 of record NC_079223.1, on the reverse strand, counting down.
GATAACAGATGCTCTAGAACAACCAAGATGGTCATTATGGCCGTTTTGGATTTTCAGTTTAATAACTCTGCGGGGGAAAAAAGATACAGACCTGCCGCTCCCTGAATTCGCCTAACATTGCATATATTTGCATTAAAATGAGTTTTAGATCAATCGCACACAAAAAAAGTTACGATAAGCTCAACCTAAAATGACCACGGACAGTTAACATGACTGTTTCGTAATTTGTGCGTGATCGTGTGCGTCATGTCAGTATTTAAGACGTGTGTTGGTGGCGTCATTTCCTTCGTGAAGTTCGTTGCTCTGTCCTAGAAACACACTAGCGTCCTCCAGTGCAGAGAAATAGTCTAAACTTGATGTTTGATTATTTCCAACATGTCTGGTTACAGACGCCGTTACAGACGCACCATGACTCCCACTGAGGCGTTGCGGGATTTACAGGCGTTGGACAGCGGCCATTTTAAATGGTTTGAAAAATAGTATTAAAGTTGGTAAAATGTTAATTTTGGTGTCAGTTAGTTTCATAACAGACACCAAATATATCTCAATATCTCAATTGGGTATTTATCTTGACAGAATATAGAGTTTAAAATCTGTGGCGGTCAAAATGACCGCCCATGGTTGTTCTAGTAGTTTTTAAGTTCCGGTAATACAGAGTTTAAAAACCGTGGGTGGTCGTTTTAGGTAGCAGTGAAATCCCGGTCATTCTAGTCATGAAAAGTGCGTCCGACATATGGGTTTTTTTTTTTAGAAAAGCGCTCTACTTTGTGGTAGTGAGGGGCAAAGCAGTTCTTTTCCATGTACTGAATCATTAGAATCAGTTTATAAAAAGGATTTGTTCACTAAATTGTTGGGTGTTTGGCTTGAGCTCCGACTCACTGAAGTGAGCCACGGCTGAAGGTTCAGTTCAGCTCGCTAACTAGTGAGCTGAGAGCGGTCGTTCATGGAGGATAAGCCATGAACTGAGAATTTCGTTGGATGAAGATACCATTTGCAAACTGAAAGCTGCTCTAACAAAGGCCTACTCTATCATGGACTGCATATCTATTTTCACGACATCTAGCTATTAAATACATTTGGCACTACTTCCTACTGTGAGACTTCAAGACATGAGGGGAGGGCCTGAGCGACTGTCACCCGTAGTTTGTGCCAGTACTTTTTTTACAAGGGTAATTTGATTTGACCAACTGTAAATGCTGAATGTGCAAAATGCATTTTATTTGCACTGAAAATGTTTTGAGATGTTTAAAAAGAAAAAAAATATATTTGTGGAACTCAAATTTTTGTGGCTGTGTCCATCTTTTTTTAGTATAAGGTGCAATATTTTCAATGTTTGATGCTGAAGTAATGCAAAAGTATTCAGATGAGATAGGGTTTTTTTTGTAATCCAATGGATTAGATTAGTAATTAGATAAATCGCTAATTAATTTCTATTTAGTAACGGACTATATTTCCAAGTAATCTGACCCAACCCTGTGGGCAGGGTACCATCAGGACTGCATAAGTATAAGACGAGATTTCAAACCAACAGCTTTTTAATCAAAATGACTGAATTGTCGAGAAACAGTGTAGACTTGGAATGAATGAAAAAAAGCAGACGCCTGCAACTGATCAAATATAGTGAGTCGGTTCCACACTGCAAAATTCCATCTTGATTAGGGTTTTTTTCCCCATTTTGTCATAAAAACGTTGGAAATAAGTAAATAAATATTCTGCCAGTGTGGTGAGGTAATTTCATTTGTTCCTTGAATCTTCAAGAAATAAATGTAATTTTTCTGAATCAGGGCAAAATAAGGAATTGTCGATAAGATGACAATTGAAGAAGCTTCTTGAAACAAGCTGTTTTTCAAGAAAAACAAGTGAAATTATCTTTTCCCTTTGGTGGGTTTATTTAACTTGTAAGCAAATATGAACTGAAAAAAAAAATCCCAGACTCATTGACTTGTTAAAATGGATAATTATTTGCGGTGCAGCCATTCTCTATGTGTGCTGTGAGCACCGTAGGACCATTTGTCCAGGACAGCTTTAGCCTGGTGGGGGATGAGGAAGCCAGCTGAACTACTATCAGTGGGGCCGTGAGTTCCAAACTTCTTGCTGTGGGAACAAGCTGATTGCCACAGATCCAGGAACACACAGTATAGTCCGGCCTAACAGGTGCGAGAAACTCATATAGTGCTCTGAATGGTGCAGAACCAATCTGGTCAGACATACCCCAACCTTTCCCATCCAAGCCACGTGTATTACAGGTTTTGAAGTTCCCCTAGAAACACTAGAGACAGCTCCATTTCAACCTGGATAACTATGATGAAGAATTTGATCCCATTTGTCTCTTCACAAGGCATTCCTGAATCAATCTATCAGCACTACCAAAGATACACAAAGAATGAGTCTTCAACACCGGACAGAGACCTTGTTGTCCGCCCACTAGAATAGCAGTCAGTTTCTTTAAAATGGACCAACCACACCTGTTTCATTCATTATCCGTGATTAGTGACGGGTTCAACTACTAGACCATACTCCCAAGTGTGGAGTTTGATCCATCTACACAAACAAAACACAATTATAGACGCACACTTCCTGCACAGTCATGATCTAATAACCCATTTTACAGCACGACCAGTGTTGACAGACAGCCAGCTATCTCCTTGACACTTAAACTGAAAAAGTTGAGGAGCGGTGAAGAGAGACGCACCCTTCTTCCGGAGTCTATATAAGCACATGAACGCTAAAGCCGTTGAAGCGCACATGGAGAGAGAGCGAGAGATGGTGGGAAGAGATATGGCTGTCAGGGCTGTTCTGACAGAGCCGTCAGCCACTGGGAGGCAGTGGTGCGGGCAGCTGTGAAGGCTGACATGCTGCCTTGGGAATGTCAGTGGTGATGTGGGGCCTGGGAGGCCGGATGGGCAGTGTGGAGTAACTGACCTACATATTACAGAACAGAACCAGACAGAACCAGGTGGTACCATCCCCTGCTTTCTATAGTCAGCTACCCAAGAAAACTGAGAGAGAGGGGGGGGTGATGGAGAGAGAGAAACCAGACCACCATGAACAAAATAACACACACTCAAAACCTAACTGGAACACTTCTATCCACACTAAGGGTGCGCTCACACCTGAGCTGTTTGGTCCGTTTTAATGGAACCCTGGATTGTTACCCCCTTGGTGGGGTTCATTTGGGTAGGTGTGAACACAGGATCGCACTTGGGTGTGGACCGAAACAACCGGACAGAGACCTTGTTGAAGAGGTGGTCTCGGTCCGGTTTGAAACGAACTCTGGTGCGGTTCGTTTGTGGTATGAACGTGATGCGACCGAGATCTGACCCATCTGCAGGAAGCATTGTGCATTTTTTGGGGGATTAAACTAGGACCCGTCACCAGCTGCGCTGTACATTCTGGGGCGAGGACGAGTTCTGTCAACACAGTTCGTCACACTTTGTCAGCACCCACTGAAGGCAGCACGTCTCCTTCGTGTAACGTGAAGCGACACAATGTTCTTCATACGTTGCCTTGAAGGTGCGTTCAAATGTGCCACTCAGCTCGCATGTTTTGGCTTGGTTTATGGCCAAAACGATGACTGCAATTATGAACAAATGCCAATTCTGCCGAATGTCCATTTTGGATAACTATCCCGGAAGAAAAACAAACTCTCCTCTCTCTGCCCGCCAACCCCAAGTGATTTCTGACCAATGAACGGAGTGACAGCGCCCAGCAGCAACTCATCCACCCACTGATTCAGACCAAAGCAAACATACTATAGAGCTCCAGTAGTTGACGTCACGCAATAGTCGAACTCAAAACACCGCCATTTTGGCAGGAAAGTGGGCCTATTGCTGGGCAAATGACTGCTAGCTAGCAGCAAGTCTCTTCGCCTGCTGTATTCATACAGTGAATATGGTGGATAGCGTTTGTGCGCCGGGATGCCAGAACAGTCGCGGACAAGTAAAAGGGAGAGCATTTTATCGGATTCCTAAAGATCCCGAAAGACGACATAAATGGCTTACTGCCATAAAATGTGCTAGAAGCGACCAGAAGAAAACTGAGCAATGGGACTCCACAAGCAACGGATTCCGCTTGTGTAGTGACCCCTTCATATCAGGTACAGAATACAACACTTTCTAGCGTTAATATATTATTTATTTAACAGGCTTTTATAATGGTTTCTGACCATTTTACTATACTGAAAGGCAAGTTCGACCTATGCATTATGGCGTGGATTTTGCGGGGCTAAAAAAGGCTAAGATAAAGGAACGAAGCCTGTTGCTCACTAAAATGTGACTGGACATTTTCTATTTACTTATGTGTTAGGGAAAATGAATGACAACCCTCTGTCACCCGACTACGTCCCATCCATTTAAAACGCTTTGCTGAACAAAGCGTTCTACAGAAACTGCTGTTTATCATGAAGGTTTATCATAAAGGTATAATCTAATGTATGAGGTGGCACCTTTCAAAATTCATTCACACAGTGATAATGTAGCTAGGCCTTGGTAAATGGAAGATACAGACTAGCTAACGCTACATACAAGTTATGACACCGATTACATTGCAGTGCCCACTGCTTATGCTAACTTTAACTAATATGAAGGGACTCTCACCCTTCCACTGACGAGAAAGCAATTTTTAGTCAGACTCCAAAGCTTAATATCTGTCACGAATCCAGATTTCGCCCATTTGCATCCCTCCAGGCTTTTGTAGGCTTTCAAAGACTCTCCAGAGTAGGCCGAGGGAAAGTTGATCAGGTGATTGTAAATGTCTGGATACTGCAAGTCTGGAACGTTGCCCGTTTTGGCTGTTTCAATACTCGTGAAAAGCACCCCGGGGGCAATATAAGGGTCAGTAACGTTTAATCTGTCAAGTTTCGCAATATCGCGTACAATGTCTTTGGAATTAAAATGTGCAGTGAACTCTGACAGCTTGAAATCGACGCTGGCGCCATTCATTTTTGCTGTGCACAGGCGTTTCTTCCTGCCAAAATGGCCGACGTCTGGAGCCCTATAAGTGTGAAAATGATCTTAAGCCGTATCACACAGGACAGGACTAGTATTACCTGGGTCCTCATGTGGGTTAGAAACCACCCACGGCTGTGTTTCGTGCGGCGCATTCGCACGGGATAAGCGAAGTCTGTATTTTACTGAATTTACTTACATTATCCCCCTGGATATGATTGGAAATGTCACGGCTCCGCGTAAGAACCACTTCCTGTATGACAGGCTACCACATACAGCAATAACTGTTACACTAAAGGCGCATGCATTGAGCCAGCTGAAAGACAGAAGAATGTTCCTTACCCCATGCTGCCATGCATGTCATCCATCTCATCATCTTTCCAGATTTCGCTCTTCTCTTGGATTTGAGCTTGCTCTTTCTGCAAATGGGTCGCCATACATTGTAACGAGATGAGCCTCCTGAATTCGAACCCAAAATGCTGTCAAAACTTTTCATTTATACCTTCCACCGCAGCCTCCATAATCTTCAACCGGGAAAGAGGCAGAAAAAAAGGCGCGGAGGAAAAAAAAAACATGACGCCAAATTACTGAGATGCCGATTCACACCGACTGATATTATCAGAAGACTTCCATGTTCGCCGAAATATGGTGAGTAATTTACACTGGAATTTTTACTTTATAAATTATGAACATGGCTGACTCGCACGGGATTAAGATCACAGACGACCTTTGCAATTATTACTAATTACTAGAGGTCCCCAGGTAATACTAGTCCCTCTCCAGGTAATACTGGTCCCTCTCCGGGTAATACTAGTCCCCCCCCAGGTAAGACGAGTCTCTCCTCAGGTAATACTAGTCCCTCCCCAGGTAATACTAGTCTAGTCCCTCCCCAGGTAATACTCGTCCCTCCCAAGGTAATACGAGTCTCTCCCCAGGTAATACTAGTCCCTCCCCAGGTAATACTAGTCCCTCCCAAGGTAATACGAGTCTCTCCCCAGGTAATACTAGTCCCTCCCCAGGTAATACTCGTCCCTCCCAAGGTAATATGAGTCTCTCCCCAGGTAATATGAGTCCCTCCCCAGGTAATACTAGTCCCTCCCAAGGTAATACGAGTCTCTCCCCAGGTAATACGATTCTCTCCCCAGGTAATACTAGTCCCTCCCTAGGTAACACTAGTATAGTCCCTCCCCAGGTAATACTCATCCCTCCCTAGGTAATACTAGTCCCTCGCCAGGTAATACTAATCCCTCCCTAGGTAATACTAGTCCCTCGCCAGGTAATACTAATCCCTCCCTAGGTAATACTAGTCCCTCGCCAGGTAATACTCATCCCTCCCTAGGTAATACTCGTTCCTCCCCAGGTAATACTAATCCCTCCCTAGGTAATACTAGTCCCTCGCCAGGTAATACTAATCCCTCCCCAGGTAACACTAGTTCCTCCCCAGGTAATAGTAATCCCTCCCCAGGTAATACTAGCTCCTCAGGTAATACCAGTCCCACCCCAGGTAATACTAATCTCTCCCCAGGTAATACTAATCCCTCCCCAGGTAATACTAGTCCCACCCCAGGTAATACTAGTTCCTCCCCAGCTAATATTAGTTCCTCCCTACGTAATACTAGTTCCTCTCCAGGTAATACTAATCCCTCCCCAGGTAATACTAGCTCCTCCCCAGGTAATACTAATCCCTCCCCAGGTAATACTAGTTCCCCCCCAGGTAATACTAGTTCCTCCCTAGGTAACACTAGTTCCTCCCCAGGTAACACTAGTCCCTCCCCAGGTAATACTAGTTCCTCCCCAGCTAATACTAGTTCCCCCCCAGCTAATACTAGTTCCCCCCCAGGTAATACTAGTTCCTCCCTAGGTAACACTAGTTCCTCCCCAGGTAACACTAGTCCCTCCCCAGGTAATACTAGTCCCTCCCCAGGTAACACTAGTCCCTCCCCAGGTAATAGCTCTGTACGTGTAGGACATGTGGGGCAGATTTCTGCTCAGCTTGAATGACACATTCCATCTGCGCTGACATGTGGCTTTTAGATGGACAGCTAAAGCCCTTCAATGCGTATTTTCTCTGTGTGAGGTGTATGCTAACCGTGGGGGACTGTGCCTCAGTGCTTTTCTGTCTCCTGGGCTGCTCTTGGCTTATTTACAGACCTCGGGCTCCGCCTGGCCTTTGGGACAACATGGCTGACAGGAAGAGATAAACACAAAAGCAGATCTCACATGCATATGCACATACGTAAACAGACATGCGCACGGCACACCACGAAACCGTCCCGCAGCCTTGACCCGTGCACGGTCTCACAGTGTCTCCCCTGCCCTGACCATAACTCACCGCTGCAGATAAAACACAGGGACCGAAAACCCAAACATCTGCTCTCAGCACCTTCACTACGTGGCCTTCACACGGTGTTCACAATACACAACACATTCCTCCTGGGATCCAGCAGAGGAACAGAGTGGGGAGAGAGAGACAGAGACAGAGAGCACAAATGGGGGGAGAAAAAGAAAGGGGAGAGCGAGAGGGAGAGAGAAAAAGAGAGGGGATGAGTGAAAGAGAGCAGGAGAAAGCAAGGGACAAAGGGTTAGAGGAAGAAGGAAAGAGGAAAAGTGAGAATGGGGGAGGGAGGGATAAAGAGAAAAAAGACAGCCCATTTGGCCACTGCAAAGTGGAGGGAGAGAAACAAGGGAAGACAGAAAGAGAAAAGGGGAGAGAGTGGAAGACAGAGGTGGGAGATTACAAAAGCTGTGTGAGAGAGCGCTACATATGTAGGGGAGAAGAGAGATGGAGCGAGGGAGGTGGGGGGGGGCATGGACGTGGGAGGAAAGTAGCAAACAAGACGCTTGGTGATTAAACATAGATAACTATGTGAATCTCTCTCTCAGGCTGAGGTGACTCAATTAAACATCTGCTCCAATGTGTGTTACAGGCACATGGGCAGCGAGAACACACACACACACACACACACACACACACACACACACACACACACACACACAGTGTCTCGTGGTTTCTGTAGTTTGCACAGCGAGCGAGGCTGGGGTTGTGTTGTGGGTTCGAGTCCCGCATGGGGGCCTTTGAGCTTGTGTGAATGTGTGGCTCTGTATGAAGCACATCATGCGGGAAGCAACATCTGCTCCACCACATCCATCACGTTCGGCTCCTCTGCTGGAGGACCGACAGCACACATGTGCGCCGATGCCTTGAAACCTGATGGACGTGTGTGTGTGTGAATCTGCAGATTGTTAATCCCCACGACCTCAGAGCTGCGTTCGTTATATCAGCCAGTCTCAGTCCCGGCTCTCCCACTACTGACTTCCTATCTTGATTTTAGTGCTGGCACAACAGGTGAACCTCATTTACTTCCAGGCAGGACGGAAAAGAAACAACACTGGAACCAATGCATAACACCAGCTCGCCTCGAGATATAGACGGAGTACACACAGCTGATATGAAATCTGATGGACGCACAACTCCTCCACACACTGCATCACTCTGGAATTCTTTTCAGTATTTCCTCACAAACTCCCAGATCGGTAGTTTGCATGATGTGGTGATTATGAGAGTTTCTCTATAGTGTGTTAAGACTATTTGTTCCTACACTACTTGCCACCCCCCACACGTGCACAGACACACACACACACACACACACACACACTTGAAGCTAAACACACAAACCAACACACAATGACACACAAACTGCCAATTCCCAGCAGCTCCCTGGTTTCTCGGCAAGCTAAGAAGGCTTGAAAGGGAAGCTGGACTTCTGGGACATGAAACAGGATACAGGACGAGTCTCGAGATTCAATTTCCACTCTCTGCAGAGGTGTAGTCACTCTCTGACACGTGTGTAACGCGATCACGCACGTTCACACACACACACACACGTCATACATGAACACGACACACTAAGTTGTATGTGCACACACACACACACACACACACACGGTAACACATTGAGTGCACAGAATGGTGGATTTGGGTGCTGTTTGGTGTGTCCACCAGAGGCGGGGCCACGTGCTGGCGGGGATGAAGCGGATCAGACGCCGCCGCCGTGTACTGGCCTGCTCATCAGGAGTCGGCCACTGGATCAGAACGGACTGCAAAATACACAGCAGCTGGTTATGATGCTCTACTGGCTCTCTCTCGCGCACACACACACACACACACACACGCACACACACACACACGCGCACACTGACACACACACACAGTCTGTCATCGTTCTGCTCAAGGCAGCAACGTGTCAATAAAATAAGTGTCTAAACTATAAGAGGTGTGTTTAAATAGTTCTGGGAATTGGCAGGTACCCACTGATTTGATATTAACAATAATAACAATAATAACAACAACAACAATAATAATTATTATTATTAATAGCAATAACAACAATAATAGTAACAAAAATAACAACAATAACAATATTAATATAACGATAACAACAACAATACTACTACTACTACTAATAATAATAATAGATTACTTTAGTGTCACTTTTCAAATAACAAATTATAAATATCGCAATTTGATACTGTCATTTTTAAGGCACCATCGCCTGTTACGGACAGTAAAATGTGAAAATTGTGATAATCCAAAGAAAATGTACAGCAACATGTTCGAGCTGAGCGCTGTGCCTTATGAAAGCTCACATCACCGGCAGGCTCCTTTGAATAAAACCTGCCAACAGCTCAAACTCAGACACCCAGAGATGTAGACACCCTGCCATTAAAGCTCTTCACTGCTTCTGATCACTGTGTGGGATCACTGATCACTGTGTGATCCCTGTTATTGATCACTGACCACTGTGCGATCACAGTGTTTGATCACCAATCACTGTTTGATCACTGATCACTGTGTGATCCCTGTGTTTGATCACTGATCACTGTGTGATCCCTGTGTTTGATCACTGAACACTGTGATCCCTGTTATTGATCACTGATCACTGTGTGATCACAGTGTTTGATCACTGATCACTGTGATCCTGTTATTGATCACTGATCACTGTGTGATCACAGTGTTTGATCCCTGATCACTGTGTGATCCCAGTGTTTGATCACCGATCACTGTGTGATCACTGTGTTTGATCCCTGATCACTGTTTGATCTGTGTTTGATCACTGTGTGATCCCTGTTATTGATCACTGATCACTGTGTGATCCCTGTGTTTGATCACTGATCACTGTGTGATCCCTGTGTTTGATCACTGATCACTGTGTGATCCCTGTTATTGATCGCTGATCACTGTGTTTGATCACTGTGGTTCAGAGGAGACGCTGCAGAGATGGCATCGTCATTTATATCACAGCTGTGTCTGAATCACTCCCCTCACACTCCCAGTATTTACACAGTAAAACTGTGACGTTAGCGGTTCAATAAACACACCATTTCCTACATGAACTCTTTTGGTTTTTGAAAATCTATGCAATCAAATACTGACAGTCTTATTTCTGAGACAGCGGAGACACCAGCAGACACTCAGAAAAGATGGAGAGATGAAACAGTAGACAGACAGACAGACAGACAGACAGACAGACAGACAGACGGATAGATAGATAGATAGATAGATAGATAGATAGATAGATAGATAGACAGAGATAGATAGACAGACAGATGTATAGACAGACAGACAGAGATATAGATACACAGACAGACAGACAGACAGACAGACAGACAGACAGACAGACAGACAGACAGATAGATAGACAAACATACGTATAGATAGATAGATCGATCGATCGATCGATCGATCGATCGATAGAGACAGACAGACAGACAGACAGACAGACAGACAGACAGACAGACAGACAGACAGAGACAGACAGATAGATAGATAGATAGATAGATAGATAGAGACAGACAGACAGACAGACAGACAGAGACTAACAGATAGATAGATAGATAGATAGATAGATAGATAGATATAGACAGGCAGATAGATAGATTTTGTGTTGTGTAGGAAGTGAAGCTGAAGTGAGTCGTTTCTCTGTCCTCCATTAAGCAGGAGCATTTCCATAATGACCCCAGTTCTAAACATTATTACACCTCAGAAGACCAGATAGAGGAGGCGGACTGTCTGAAAAAGAAAAGAATAAAAAGAACAACAAATGATGAAAGTCAGTCTTCCTTGAAGCCAGACCTTTTCCCCGTCGTCACAACAACGAACACCATCTCATCTAACCTTTGTATTTGTGTAAACACCAGGAGTAATAATCCTTCTGCATCTACCAGTACCCCCACCCCCACCTGCACCTCTTCCTCCTGGTCTCCCACTCCTCCTCCTCCTCCTCCTCCTCGCTCCAGCAGCCAGCGCTGGCAGGTAGCGAGCAGGCTGTGTTCAGTCTTGTCAGGTTAAATTATGGATCAGGTGGCCAGCAAGCTGTCAGCTGAACCAGCCTTACGGTGGAGCCAGAAACCCCACTGACATTCCCTGGCATACATACCCGCCTCCCACCACCCCGAACACAAACATGCTCATCTACGCATGGGGCTGCTGATTCTGATCTCTTGTGCCTCCTCCATCCACTTTTCCATGACTTACACTGTGTATTCACTGTACAGACAGGCACACACAGCATGGACACACACACACACACGCACAGGGGCGTTTGCAGGATTTGAGGACATTCGGGGCTTAGTCCGGACTTCTGTAGGGGGGTCCGGGGGGATCCTCCCCGGGGAAATGTTTTTTATAAACAAGCTCTATTTTGATGCTTTTTAAAAAAAAGCACTCTGGTACCTTATTTACATTCAAAGTACACGTCTTAATTATTGAAAAATTGAAAAGTGTGCCTCAAGAACATGTTTACTCCTACTCTGGAAGGAATTTTCATATACCTTGTGATACACATTGCAACGACGTCGCCACAAAGGGGTTATATTTATATTTATACTATGTGTCTTATTAGTAGTTTACAGTCGTCACCCTCTCCCGGAAGCGCGCCGTCGCGCTTTGTCATTCCCGCGCTCCGAAGAGACTTCTGAGGATCTGCACACTTCCGGATCCCACCGCTGCCACCGATGTAACCGAGGGTTTGTAGATGTCGCCTATACTGTATGAAACTATAAGATAACAAATACGGAGGCTCCACTTTCACACGAGGACCACCTTATTTGGATTCTTCCCCCAACAGAACTCCACGGCAACAACACCGCGTACAGCACTTCCGCTCTCTCTTCAGCCTTCAAAATAAGAGCTCAAGGCATATACTGTGGCAACAGCTCATAACAGGAACTTAAAATCACTAACAGGCTAAGTCCAGAAAAATAGGTTACACTATGATGGTTAACTTTTGTTTGTGTCTACAGTAAAATGAACGAGTCGTTACTGTTTTAGTTCGTTTTACGCACATTTGACTTATTTACGAGAAAACCCTGCTAAAGGGCAATCAAAGTGTGCTGTGGGATCAGATGGGTATGGACCCGCTAGCTAAATGGCACCTACAATCATGATGAAGAGGATTTCTCTTCATCATGATTGTAGGCGCCGAATCCAATTCATATCATAAATCAACAGGCGATTTCAACCGTTATTGAAAAGTGACTCCGGAGGCTAAATTCTTACCTTCCTTCTCTTTCAGAAAAATCCAAAACGATTTGAGTTGGGGCTTTTAGAAGAGGTGAATTCCCCCCCCCCAAAATATATCATGAAGTATAATGTTACCTCCCTCGCCAAAAAGGGTAAAATAACAACACAGACAGTCGAACTACTTAAAATGTCATTCATACTTGTTTTCCAACGATGTCCTACACCCCTATGCTTGGACCATACCATGTTAACCTTGCCACTGGCATTGCCGACCTCGTTGCTGTCTCACGGTTGCCCCTGACAACCAGGAGAGCGGAGCATGAATGATGGTGTAAGCAAGTGTAAGTAACGTAGCTAGCCAGCTTGCTTGTCTAGCCCAGTACACCACCCTTTCTTACCTTTGGGGTTTCTGAGTTAGATTTTCTTACGTATTTCCGGAGGAATTATAGCCTTATCTAGTTTATAACTTGTGTTTGGGGTTATCAGTTCAGACCCCCCTCACGAACTAGCTAGCTAGCTAGCTAGCTCTTGCTAACAGTAGCCCCTAGACGTTTACGTTAGCTTAAATGAACTTGAACTGATCATTTCAGGCACATGGGATAACATAATAGGTACATCTACAAACCAATTTGTGCCGAGGGTATTGTATTAGTTCAAATGCGTCTACATTTCCACAATAAATTGATGTAGAAAAGGAGCAAATTGGTGCATACAAATTCACCAGAATGCAGGAAATTAAATGTGTGATGCTCAAAATTTCCAGGGGGAGGACCCCCTGACCCCCCGCTAAATGTGTCCCCCCCCCATGTTCAAGTGAAACTTACTCCACAGCTGGAGTGTGAGCTCAGTTGAATATAAAAATGATTTAATGTATCCGTAAAAGTAGCGAGACAAATGTAGCCCGATGTAACGGAGTGAAAGTACATATATTTGATCACAAATGTACTCGAGTAAGAGTAAAAGGTATTCCGCAAAACAACTGCTCTTAGAAGTGCAATTTATTTTAAAAAGTACTCAAGTACATGTAACGGAGTAAATGTAACACGTTACTACCTGCCACTGTGTGTGTGTGTGTGTGTGCGTACGGTGCACTGCCTCCATCTAGCCCACTTTGGAGGAGCTCCAAAACAGCTCTGAATCTGGCACAGGGATCTTTATCTATACATGAGAAATAAACACACCCACACACACACACACACACACACACACACACACACACACACACACACACACACACACACACACACATGCACGCTCATAGAGCTCCTCCCCCTCCACAAATTATCTCATTCACTTGATCTAAGCGGGCAGGCCAGGAGAAGAGGTATCAATAGATTCATTAGTGTGTGTGTGTGTGTGTGTGTGTGTGTGTGCGTGTGTGTGTGTGTGTGTGTGTTTGCACATAGGTTTGGTCAATATCAGCCCACCCTTAACCAATAATTGTTGTGAGTGTTTTCCCATAGATCAGCAGAAGAGATGTGTGCAGAGGAAGAGGTGATAAGGGACTTGAGCAGGGAAGGAGCGGGGAGGGAGGAGGGAGGAGCAGGGAGGGAGGGCGTGGCTGGTATCTGGCAGCCAGTGCGGGGCAGGGAGCTCGACATGGAGCTCAGTCTCATTACAGCACCGGCCTGAGGAGCCCAGGGGTACGACCAGATCCAAACCCACAGTGACAAGTGCAAATGGGATTCTGCTGTCTCTCTCAACACCTCCACCCAAACACACACACACACACACACACTTTTCCCTAAACCAACCTTCTCATCACCCTGACAGACACAACATCTCACAAGACCATTAACCTGTACACACATGTTCACCCACCAGTCACACACCTCAATACATACATGACACTAACATGTCTTTCATCTGTGACTTCTGACTGCGACACCGTCTCTCGCTCTCTCTCTCTGTCCCTCCCTCTCTCATTTTCTGCAGTTTCAGTGTGCTTCACTGTATGACAACATTGACATCTGTATGACGAAAGCATTCAGAAATCCATCCATCCATCCATCCATCCATCCATCCATCCATCCATCCATCCATCCATCCATCCATCCATCCATCCATCCATCATCCATCCATCCATCCATCCATCCATCATCCATCCATCCATCCATTCATCCATCATCCAAACTGCTTATCCTGCTCTCAGGGTTGCGGGGATGCTGGAGCATATCCCAGCAGTCATTGGGAGGCAGGCGGGGAGACACCCTGAACAGGTCGCCAGGCCATCACAGCCCCCCCCCCCCCCACACACACACGCTTGCTTGCTGGTCGTTCATCGTATCCGACGATGACCATCGTCTACTATTTGTGAGTCCTTTGGTGGCTGAATGGTCCGATCCTGGGTGCGCAGTTGTGACTGCAGACCGGGCATGTAGAAGTGGTGCTGGGGGGCGGGGGAGTGGTGGGTGGGTGGTGGCAGGGGTAGCTTGGCGAGCATGCCTCTAAGCATATTTCCTGCCCTATTTCTGTTTTTGGCTAAACTGGCGCACAGGCGAGACCATGCGTCAAGAGGAGGGATGCTAAGAGTAACTCAACAGTACTGGTTTACTGAAGGCTTCTCAAATGACTACCAGACATGTTGCTCATCATGCTCCACTAGCGTCAAAAACAATGCAGTAGGAGCAATAAGGCAGAGCCCGGGGGGGACATCCACCCCCAACATCACCCTTCGAGCATCTCGTGATGGACTTTGTGGAACTAACACGATGTGACAGAAAGAGATCTTGTCTGGTACTTGTTGACCATGCTTCCAAAATGGGTTGAAAACTCCCTACAGGACACCAGGATGCAGCAACTGTGGCAAAGACTGTGATCGGAGGGGTGACTCCTCGATGGGCGGTCCCCAGAACAGGGGTGCCCAACTGCAGGCCTCCAGGGCCGCAGTGTCTGCGGGTATTTGTCGCAACCATGCACCACACCGCCCGATTTAACTAATTCCTTTCCCTCCTTGGGCCAAGAGGTGAGCTAATCAGTCAAATCAGGTGGTGTAGTGCACGGTTGCAACAAATACCCGCAGACACTGCGGCCCTGGAGGCCTGGAGTCGGGCACCCCTGCCGTAGAAGCAGTTCAGGTGATGATGGCACACACTTTGTGGATCAGTGCATGAAGGCTGTCTCTGGATATCTGGCCACGGACCCGCAAACGCAGTTCAGAAATCCACCCGCTTGGAAGCAGAAACTGGAAAGGTACATTTTCTGTATCAGATGCTCAATTATTGCACGGCGGCACAGCGGTTAGCGCGGTCCCCTCACAGCAAGAAGGTCCTGGGTTCGAGTCCCAGGAGTGTCCAATGTTGGGGGTCGTCCTCTGTGTGGAGTTTGCATGTTCTCCCCGTGTCTGCGTGGGTTTCCTCCGGGTGCTCCGGTTTCCTTCCACAGTCCAAAGACCTGTAGGTCAGGTGACTCGGCCGTACTAAATTGTCTCTAGGTGTGAATGTGTGTGTGTGTGGGGGGGGGGGCCTGTGATGGCCTGGCGGCCTGTCCAGGATGTCTCCCCGCCTGCCGCCCAATGACTGCTGGGATAGACTCCAGCATCCCTGCGACCCTGAGAGCAGGATAAGCGGTTTGGATAATGGATGGAGGGATGCTCAATTATCTCAACCACACACACACACACACACACACACACACACACACACACACACATAAATACAGACAAGCATGCTCCAGTCTGTCTCAGAAGTACAAACATACACACTTCCTTACTGTTCCTCTCAGGCCCACGCACACACATGCACACACATGCACACACATGCACACGCACACACCATACACACATCTTTGTGGACTATTGTATTGTAAAACGGAACAACTGAGTTGTCTCACTGCCTGTCTCTCTCTCTCTGACGCTGCATCTGCTCTCCCCCCAGGCTCCCGTCCTCCTCCCTCTGCTGCCACCGACAGCCACTCCGGGTTAAGGTGACTCGCTTAACATATTTGTGCTGACAGCGGGCTGGCATCCACACTTCACCCTGACGTGAAGCGCCCCCTGGCCTCCGGGAGCATTCTAGAGAACTACCCTGACCATTACTCATTACTCATCTCTGACCACAGCAGGGCGCACACACACACACACACACACACACACACACACACACACACACACACCCAGAGCAAGAGCGAGAGAGAGGCAGAGAGAGCGAGAGAGGGAGAGAGAGCGAGAGAGGGAGAGAGAGAGACAGAGCGAGAGAGGGAGAGAGAGGCACAGAGAGCGAGAGAGGGAGAGAGAGAGAGAGAGAGAGAGAGAGGCAGAGAGAGCGAGAGAGGGAGAGAGAGAGAGAGAGAGAGAGAGAGGCAGAGAGAGCGAGAGAGGGAGAGAGAGAGAGAGAGAGAGAGGCAGAGAGAGCGAGAGAGGGAGAGAGAGAGAGAGAGAGAGAGAGAGAGAGAGAGAGAGAGAGAGAGAGAGAGAGAGAGAGAGAGAGAGGCACAGAGAGAGAGAGGCAGAGAGGCAGAGAGAGAGAGAGAGAGAGGCACAGAGAGAGAGAGGCAGAGAGAGCGAGAGCGGGAGAGAGAGGCACAGAGAGCGAGAGAGAGAGAGAGAGAGAGAGAGAGAGAGAGAGAGAGAGAGAGAGAGAGAGACAGAGAGAGAGAGGCAGAGAGAGCGAGAGAGAGAGAGAGAGGCACAGAGAGCGAGAGAGAGAGAGAGAGGGTGAGGGAGGCAGAGAGAGAGAGAGAGAGCGGCACAGAGAGTGAGAGAGAGAGAGAGAGAGAGGGTGAGGGAGGCACAGAGAGTGAGAGAGAGAGAGAGAGAGAGAGGGGCACAGAGAGAGAGAGAGAGAGAGAGAGAGAGAGAGGGTGAGGGAGGCAGAGAGAGAGAGAGAGGGAGAGGGGCACAGAGAGTGAGAGAGAGAGAGGGGCACAGAGAGTGAGAGAGAGAGAGAGAGAGAGAGAGAGAGAGAGAGAGAGAGAGAGAGGGTGAGGGAGGCAGAGAGAGAGAGAGAGAGGGTGAGGGAGGCAGAGAGAGAGAGAGAGAGAGAGAGAGAGAGAGAGAGAGAGAGAGAGAGAGAGAGAGAGAGAGAGAGGGTGAGGGAGGCAGAGAGAGAGAGAGAGAGGGTGAGGGAGGCAGAGAGAGAGAGAGAGGGTGAGGGAGGCAGAGAGAGAGAGAGAGAGGGTGAGGGAGGCAGAGAGAGAGAGAGAGAGAGAGAGAGAGAGAGGGTGAGGGAGGCAGAGAGAGAGAGAGAGGGAGAGAGAGGCACAGAGAGAGAGGGTGAGGGAGAGTCATGAATGGGGGGGGGCAGCATGTGGGGCAGGGGTGGTAGAGCTGACCTTGATGAATCACCCCATATAACAGCCTAAAGAACGGGATACCCTCCATTGTTAAGTTAACTCTCCATGGAGACCAACTACCTTCTACATGACCTACACACACACACACACACACACACACACACACACACACGCACACACAACAGCTAGTGACCCAGGAATAAATTACACGTGACCTTTAAACAAGACACATTTTAAATGCATTACAATCATGGACATGTCTCGTGTGTAGCAAGAAACACACACTGAGGTGTGTAACTGTAACTTTGTCCACGGTGCAAGATTCATACACCTGCAAACAACACAACACATGATTCATACACCTGCAAACAACACAACACATGATCCATACACCTGCAAACAACACAACACATGATTCATACACCTGCAAACAACACAACACATGATTCATACACCTGCAAACAACACAACACATGATTCATACACCTGCAAACAACACAACACATGATTCATACACCTGCAAACAACACAACACATGATTCATACACCTGCAAACAACACAACACATGATCCATACACCTGCAAACAACACAACACATGATTCATACACCTGCAAACAACACAACACATGATCCATACACCTGCAAACAACACAACACATGATCCATACACCTGCAAACAACACAACACATGATTCATACACCTGCAAACAACACAATACATGATTCATACACCTGCAAACAACACAATACATGATCCATACACCTGCAAACAACACAACACATGATTCATACACCTGCAAACAACACAATACATGATTCATACACCTGCAAACAACACAAAACACACTGAAGCAACACACTGAAGACACACACTGAAGCAACACACTGAAGAAACACACTGAAGCAACACACTGAAGCAAGTGAAGCAACACATTGAAGAAACACACTGAAGCAACACACTGAAGACACACACTGAAGCAACACACTGAAGAAACACACTGAAGACACACACTGAAGCAACACTGAAGCAACACACCGAAGAAACACTGAAGCAACACACTGAAGAAACACACTGAAGCAACACTGAAGCAACACACTGAAGCAACACACTGAAGCAACACACCGAAGCAACACTGAAGCAACACACCGAAGCAACACACTGAAGCAACACACTGAAGCAACACACTGAAGCAACACTGAAGCAACACACTGAAGCAACACACTGAAGCAACACACCGAAGCAACATTGAAGCAACACACCGAAGCAACACACTGAAGCAACACACTGAAGCAACACACTGAAGAAACACACTGAAGCAACACTGAAGCAACACACTGAAGAAACACACTGAAGCAACATTGAAGCAACACACTGAAGCAACACACTGAAGCAACATTGAAGCGACACACTGAAGCAACACACTGAAGCAACATTGAAGAAACACACTGAAGCAACACACTGAAGCAACATTGAAGAAACACACTGAAGCAACATTGAAGCGACACACTGAAGCAACATTGAAGAAACACACTGAAGCAACATTGAAGCGACACACTGAAGCAAGATTGAAGCAACACACCGAAGAAACACACCGAAGCAACATTGAAGCAACACACCGAAGCAACACACTGAAGCAACACACTGAAGAAACACACTGAAGCAACACACTGAAGCAACATTGAAGCAACACACCGAAGAAACACACCGAAGCAACACACTGAAGAAACACACTGAAGCAACACACTGAAGCAACATTGAAGCAACACACTGAAGCAACACACTGAAGAAACACACTGAAGCAACACACTGAAGCAACATTGAAGCAACACACTGAAGCAACACACTGAAGAAACACACTGAAGCAACACACTGAAGAAACACACTGAAGCAACACACTGAAGCAACATTGAAGCAACACACTGAAGCAACACACTGAAGCAACACACTGAAGCAACATTGAAGCAACACACTGAAGCAACATTGAAGCAACACACTGAAGCAACATTGAAGCAACACACTGAAGCAACACACTGAAGCAACACACTGAAGCAACATTGAAGCAACACACTGAAGCAACACACTGAAGCAACACACTGAAGCAACATTGAAGCAACACACTGAAGCAACACACTGAAGCAACACACCGAAGCAACACATTGAAGCAACACACTGAAGCAACACACCGAAGCAACCCACCGAAGCAACACACTGAAGCAACATTGAAGCAACATTGAAGCAACACACTGAAGCAACACACTGAAGCAACATTGAAGCAACACACCAAAGAAACACACCGAAGCAACACACTGAAGCAACACACTGAAGCAACACACTGAAGCAACCCACCGAAGCAACACACTGAAGCAACATTGAAGCAACATTGAAGCAACACACTGAAGCAACACACTGAAGCAACATTGAAGCAACACACCAAAGAAACACACCGAAGCAACACACTGAAGCAACACACTGAAGCAACACACTGAAGCAACACACTGAAGCAACATTGAAGCAACACACCGAAGAAACACACTGAAGCAACACACTGAAGCAACACACTGAAGAAACACATTGAAGCAACACACTGAAGCAACACACTGAAGCAACACACTGAGACAACACACTGAAGCAACACACTGAAGCAACACATTGAAGCAACACACTGAAGCAACACACTGAAGCAACACACTGAAGCAACACACTGAAGCAACACACTGAAGAAACACATTGAAGCAACACACTGAAGCAACACACTGAAGCAACACTGAAGCAACACACTGAAGAAACACACTGAAGCAACATTGAAGCGACACACTGAAGCAACATTGAAGCAACACACTGAAGCAACATTGAAGCAACACACCGAAGCAACACACTGAGACAACACACTGAAGCAACATTGAAGCGACACACTGAAGCAACATTGAAGCAACACATTGAAGCAACATTGAAGCAACACACCGAAGCAACACACTGAGACAACATACTGAAGCAACACACTGAAGCAACACACTGAGACAACACACTGAAGCAACACTGAAGCAACACACTGAAGCAACACTGAAGCAACACACTGAAGCAACACACTTAGACAACACACTGAAACAACACAGTGTGCAGCTGAAGGCCAGGCTGTATTTCCAGCCTCAATGCTCATTCAGGTAATAGGAAACCGCATAATGAGCATGTTTCCTCCCTGCATAATGTGGAACCAGCCAGTACACACACACACACACACACACACACACACACACACACACACACACACACACACACACACACACACACACACACACAGGCAGCCAGACATGCAGTCTGCCAAGCAGAGAAATAATAATAATAATATTAAGGTGTTATTAGAAATTAAATATGCAGTCAGATCCTGCTATACAAGAGCTGCCTCTCTCTCCCCCACTCTCTCTTCACCCCACTCTCTCTTCCTCTCGCTCTCTCTTCCTCTCTCTGCCTCTCTCTCCCCCCCACTCTCTCTTCCCCCCACTCTCTCTTCCTCTCGCTCTCTCTTCCTCTCCCCCCACTCTCTCTCGCCCTCTAACTCTCTCTTCCTCTCGCTCTCTTCCTCTCTCCGCCTCTCTCTCTCCCCCACTCTCTCTTCCTCTCACTCTCTCTTCCTCTCCCCCACTCTCTCCCTTCCTCTCGCTCTCTTTCTCTCTCTCCTCCCACTCTCTCGCCCTCTAACTCTCTCTTCCTCTCTCCGCCTCTCTCTCTCCCCCACTCTCTCTCTTCCTCTCGCTCTCTCTCCCCCCACTCTCTCTCGCCCTCTAACTCTCTCTTCCTCTCGCTCTCCCCCCCACTCTCTCTCTCTCTCACCCTCTAACTCTCTCTTCCTCTCGCTCTCTGCCTCTCTCCCCCCACTCTCATCCTCTCGCTCTCTGCCTCTCTCCCCCCCACTCTCTCTCTTCCTCTCGCTCTCTCTTTCTCTCTCTCCCCCCACTCTCTCGCCCTCTAACTCTCTCCCTCTCCCCCAACTCTCTCTCTCTGCCTCTATCTCTCTCGCCCTTGCTTTTTCTCGCTCCCTCTCACCCTCTCCCTCTGTCTCTCTCCCCCCACTCTCTCTCTGCCTCTCTCTCTTGCCCTCTGTCCCTCGCCCTCTCTCTCTTGCCCTTTCTCTCGCTCTCCCTCTTGCCCTCCCTCCCTCCCCCCTCTTTCACCCTCCCTCCCCCCTCCCACCTTCTCTCTCTCTCTCTCTCTCTCTCTCTCTCTCTCTCTCTCTCTCTGCCCACCACATGTTTTATTCAGGACTGATATTCTAAAAGCTGAAACAGAACAATCTATTTCCCCCTTGCACTCCTCACATCTGATTTGTAGATGAATATTTCAGAGGGATGTCAGAAAAGACAGAGAGAGAGAGAGAGCAAGAGAGAGAGAGCGAGAGAAACTCCACTCTGAGAGCCGGCATCTGTCTCTCCTCACATCCTCCTCTTTCCTCCTCTTCCTCCCTCTGTGTCGACTCTCCCTTTTAACAGGACGGCCACCCGATCCTCGTGCAAGGCACACTTAAGGGGCAGATTTGCTTAATTTTCTACATGATTTAACAATCTGGGGAACGAGGGAGGAGAGGAGGGAGCCTCCGGCCTGCAGGGAGGGCGAGTGAAGGGAGGAAGGGACAGAAAGAGCCGGCTGATGAGAGCGTGACGAGGGTCTGCATCGGTGAAGGGGACCTAGCCGGTCTTATATCGCTGTGGAAAATCCATGTTTCACACGCGGGGTAATTGTGGTCGTACGCCTGATGAGTTACACAAGGAACCAAAGACTGAAACTTCTGACCTCAATTCTATTATGATATCGCAGAATAAAGACACACAGCTGGCTCTGGGGCTCAAACACACGTTTAAAATAATCAACGCTTGCAGGATAAACAAACATAAACCAGCACTTATGTGAATTATGGACACATGTGAAGGGAACACATCTGCTCCTACTCTCTCCGCTCGGCCCCTCATGCCTATTTATACCTGACTGGAGTCTCACACACGCACACACACACATGCACACACACACACACACATGTGTGCACACACTCGGAGCTTTTCAGGCGGGGCTATTGTTCTCAGCCTCGGCAAAGTCATGTGCGCCACTACACTCAAGCAGGGAGACAGGAGGACAAATGAGTGAGGAAACACACTTAGAAGACCATACACTCTCTCAGGTGACACACACACACACACACACACACACAGGCATGCAGAGTGAGGGGGTACTCACAGCCGCTCGGTGTTGCGGGGTATATTCCTGGGCATGGTTTTGATGGCCAGCCCGTGGCAGTCCACGGTGGTGCCGCTGCAGGCGCACAGGGCAGGGCAGCCCCCGGCACAGTCCGCCAGCAGAGCCGCGAGGACGACCACCCACATCCAGAGCGGCGGCCCGGCCAACCTGCCCACGCCTGTCCCAGAACGGCTCCCTCGAACCGGCATGATCTCCGCCGCCGCCGCAGCCTGGTCCTTCAGATTAAAAAAAAAAAAAAAAAAAAAAAAAGAAAAGAAAAGGAAAAACCCAGGTTCTCCCTGTCCACCTTTTCTCTATGTAAAAAAAACCAAAAAAACAAACAAAAAAAAAAAACAACGAAAAAAAAAAAAGACAAGTTCTGCTACACACCGCCGGTCCTCTTCAGTTACGGGGACTAAAACAAAAAATGCAAAAATTAAAAAATAAAAATAAATAAAAGAAGACAAATGTGAAACTAAAACAACTGCGATCTGGCTTCCTGCAGCGGAGCGGCAGCCAGTCTTTCTTTAATCTGTCCTTCTGCTAGATCCTCTACCGTTAATCAGAGCTGAAGAAGAAGAAGAAGAAGAAGTAGAAGAAAAGAGCTCTATTCTCTCTCTTATTTTGCTCCTTGCAAACTCTCCTCCTTTCTTCTATTTGTGGAGTTGCTGTGCTCTCTCTCTCTCTCTCGCTCTCGTTCTCCTGCGCACGTTTGCGTCTCTGTCCTCCTTCCTCACAGTCCTGCTCCAGTCTGCTTGCCTGGAGAGAGGGGGAACAGTGAAAGAGCAGAAAGAAAAAAAAGCCAGTCTCTCTCTCTCTCTCTCTCTGTTACACACACACACACACACACACACACACACGTCATCCATCACAAGGATCTACAAATAGCAGACCCCCTCCCACCACCACCTCGACTCCACTCCCCCACCTCCCCCACGCCTCCTCCCTCATCACAACCCCCCATCCCAGAACCCTGCCTGAACTCTCTCTCTCCTTCCTGACACCCCCCCCTCTCTCATTCACAATCTAAAGTCTATCCTGAGTACTTGTCTTTCTTTTATTCATTTCTCTCCTGTCCTTCCTCGCTCTCTCTCTCCCTCCCGCTCTCTCTCTCTCTCTCTCTTTCAAGGTTGCCTCCAGGCGAGTCCTCCCCCAGTGAGACCTAACCTGCATGACACTGCACAACCCCAGCACCCAAAGGAGAGACTGGTGTGTGTGTGTGCGTGCATGTGTGTGCATGGTTAGTGTGTATGTATGCATGTGTGTGGTTAGTGTGTGTGTGTGTGTGGTGTATGTGCATGGTTAGTGTGTGCGTGTGTATGTATGCGTGTGTGTGTGTGGTGTGTGTGCGTGGTTAGTGTGTGTGTGGTGTGTGTGCGTGGTTAGTGTGTGTGTGGTGCATGCGCATGCATGCATGCACGTGTGTGTGTGTGTGTGTGTGTGTGTGTGAGGGTCACATTGGGGAGAGAGGAATCAACACCTCAGTCCTCGGAGGCTAAAAACTGGAATAAATAATCAGTGAGTTTGAGTGGTGCCTGTAGTGGTGTAGTGGTGTAGTAGTGGAGTGGTGTAGTGGTATAGAGGTGCAGTGGTGGAGCAGTGTAGTGATGCAGAGGTGTAGCGGTATAGTGATGTAGCGGTGTGGTGGTACACTGGTGTAATGGTGTAGTAGCAGTGTAGGGGTGTAGTAGCACTGTAGTGGTGTAGCGGTGTGTAGTGATGTAGCAGTGTAGGGGTGTAGTAGTGTATTGGTATAGCAGTGTAGTGGTGTGATGTAGTGGTATATTGATGTAGCGGTGTAGTGATGTAGCGGTGTAGTGGCATACCGGTGTAGCAGTGTGTGGGGGTGTAGCAGTGTAGTGATTTAGCAGTGCAGTGGTATAGCGGTGTAGCGGTGTAGTAGTGTCCTCACAGTGACAGGATACAGCAGCAAACTGAGGTCTACACAGCAGAGCTTCAACAGTTCCAAGCCATCGATGTGTTTTCCTCAACTACTGGAAGGAGAAGACTGACAGCACGGTGACCCAACATCATATATGCTCAGACACACACACACACACACACACACACACACACACACACACACACACACACACACACACAGAGCTAGGCTGTTCCGTCAGCGGGCTGTGGGAGGAAGGAGGTGTTTGTGAGGCGGATCCACAGGACAGGCCAGCACTGTGGCCTCAGCTGGCTCCACTGCAGGGCAGACACACAAATCATACTGTGCTGAGTGTTGAGAGGAAACATGTCATATCTGCTGCACTTTGTGACCATTATTTGCACTGCACCATTACTCATGTTTAAAATAAATACTTCTAACTGTTCTGCCAACGAGATTATCTAGATTATGGACTATTGTAAACTGTTCTTTTCGCTCACGTCTTTTCTCTCTCCCTCGGAATGATGTCTAAGATAATCATGTGGTGGACTCTACAATCACATAATTAGGTAATTATCCTAACTGTGCGACCGTTCCTGTGAATGTATAAGTAAGCAATGGTTATACTTTTTAAGGTTGGTAATGTGCATGAATTATATGTCTCCCAGTTGAGAAATTGAGCCATGCGAATCGTTAGCCGAGTTCCGTGAGTCTTTATGCTAGCTACTAGCCGAGTTCCGTATGTTTTTATGCTAGCTACAAGCCGAATCCGTATGTTTTTATGCTAGCTACTAGTCGAGTTCCGTATGTTTTTATGCTAGCTACAAGCCGAATCCGTATGTTTTTATGCTAGCTACAAGCCGAATCCGTATGTTTTTATGCTAGCTACAAGCCGAATCCGTATGTTTTTATGCTAGCTACTAGCCCAGTTCCGTACGTTTTCATGCTAGCTACAAGCCGAATCCGTATGTTTTTATGCTAGCTACAAGCCGAATCCGTATGTTTTTATGCTAGCTACAAGCCGAATCCGTATGTTTTTATGCTAGCTACTAGTCGAGTTCCGTATGTTTTTATGCTAGCTACAAGCCGAATCCGTATGCTTTTATGCTAGCTACAAGCCGAATTCCGTATGTTTTTATGCTAGCTACAAGCCGAATCCGTATGTTTTTATGCTAGCTGCTAGTCGAGTTCCGTGTGTTTTTATGCTACCTACTAGCTAAATTGTTTGTTTTTATGCTAGCTACTTACTAGCCGAGTTCCGTACGTTTTTATTTTTATGCTAGCTACAAGCCGAATTCCTGTTTTCATGCCAGCTACAAGCCGAATCCGTATGTTTTCATGCCAGCTACAAGCCGAATCCGTATGTTTTTATGCTAGCTACTAGCAGACTTCCGTGTGTTTTTATGCTAGCTACTAGCAGACTTCCGTGTGTTTTATGCTAGCTACTGGAGATCTCGTGCTCGCCACGCAGTGTGGGGTAGCATAGAAAGGTAGCGTGCTGCTGGTTCAATTTTTAATTGTTTTCTTTTATGAATGTGGAGTCTAATAGTTTAAAGTTAAATGGTTAGCGCAGTCGCCTCACAGCAAGAAGGTCCTGGGTTCGAGTCCCGGGGTAGTCCAACCTTGGGGGTCGTCCCGGGTCGTCCGCTGTGTGGAGTTGGCATGTTCTCCCCGTGTCTGCGTGGGTTTCCTCCGGGTGCTCCGGCTTCCTCCCACAGTCCAAAGACCTGTAGGTCAGGTGACTCGGCCGTACTACATTGTCCCTAGGTGTGTATGTGTGTGTGTGTGGGGGGGGGCCTGTAACGTAGTCATGTTTCCATAAAATGTCAAGCGAATTTTAAGCGAACTGTGGAAAACGCGCAAAAAGACAACGCGAATTTGGCGCGTTTCCATTAACCGGTTTGTAGCGAACGAACGAGGCTACGCACGGCGTAGTTACGTCAGAAGATGACGGCATACGTTACGCATGGCTGTAACAGGAAGAAGAAGTCGCCTAGAGCAGTGGTTCTCAACCTTTTTGGGGTCCTGGACGCGATATTATGAACCCTACATAGGCCTCGCCAAAATCCCGTTTCTGGCTTTGTCACGTGTGCGCCACCGTAGCAACGCGAAAATATGTTGTTATGGGGTTAGCGCTCATCAAGGAAACGCTGTACACCCACAATTTAACCTGTCAAAGTTATCCACAATCAACATTAATATAATACCAATAACGTATCCAAGGAGCAGAGGCAGACCTTGTAACCTAAAATTGTTAGGTTAGTCAACTTAAGGCTATTCTTTCCCTCACAATCATAATTTCAACCCCATGGTTCACTTTTTAGACGATTCATAAGTTATGTAACTTAATATTTTGATTATTTTTAATCAAAACCAAAAATAATCTAGACTTCCTGCTTAATTTCGTTTTCAGGGCAAACACTTAAATCAAACTAACGTTACTTACCTCCGTTCTGTTGTTGACAGCCAGCAGTCCAAAATTCCAAAAGCAGCCAGCAGTCCAAAATTGCGAAAAATACAAAATTACAAAATTGAAGGTAGCTAACGTTAGCTTTGCTTCGCACCGAGTTGATAGTTGATTGTTTCCTTAGCAACGCAGCGGAAATCCGGCGTCCGTTCGCGAGATTTGGGACAGGGTACGGGATTTTGGCGAGGGCTATGTAGGGTTCATAATATCGCGTCCTGGACCCCCTGCGTATTTTTTCCGCGGACCCCTAGTGGTCCGTGGTGTAATTGCAAGGGGTCCGTCAAAATAAAATATCTTTAAAAAAGATCCTATGACATTTATAGAAATAGGATTATTTTACTCAAATGTGACTGAGACCTTTATCTACCTAAACTATAAAGGGTAACAGGACTTTTTTCTCTAATTACATCTGTTTCACAAGTGTAATTTATTGTATTTTAATAAGAGATCTCGCTCCCGTTTGCATTGTTAAAAGTTACTGCATAAGAACTCTGTTGTTACATACATCTGAAAGTTACTGAATACATATTCTGTTTTGTTACATATATCTGAAAGTTACTGAATACATATTCTGTTGTTACATATATCTGAAAGTTACTGAATACATATTCTGTTTTGTTACATATATCTGAAAGTTACTGCATAAGAATTCTGTTTTGTTACATATATCTGAAAGTTACTGCATAAGAATTCTGTTTTGTTACATATATCTGAAAGTTACTGCATAAGAATTCTGTTTTGTTACATATATCTGAAAGTTACTGAATACATATTCTGTTTTGTTACATATATCTGAAAGTTACTGAATACATATTCTGTTTTGTTACATATATCTGAAAGTTACTGCATAAGAATTCTGTTTTGTTAACTATATCTAAGTTACAACTGAAAGCTCTTGTTTTTGCCCCAAAGAGTGAATAAATGCTGTAATGCAATTTAAAATGCAGTTTCTACTGTTTCTATCAAATTGCAACCCCCCTCCCCCAAGATCAGGTGGAGGGGTCCTCAGGGTAGATCAAAAATACGCAGGGGGTCCAGGACCCCAAAAAGGTTGAGAACCACTGGCTTAGAGTAATTTGCTCCGAGTTAAGTCGAATTTCGGTGTTTCTGTAACCGGTTATTTTCTCGCCCGGTGCGGGATTCGATACGGGGTGTACTGCACCCTAAGGCGACGTCACTAACCGCTCGGCTAAAGGGTCAGACCAGTTAGCTAGGGGCTAACGTGTCTTATTAGTAGTTTACATTTCCATAAACTTTTTTTTTTAATGCGATTTCCTAAAACCCTTTATGGAAACGCCACTACCGGCGGCGTGTCCAGGGGGATCTCCCCGCCTGACGCCGCCCCATGACTGCTGGGATAGGCTCCAGCATCCCCGCAACCCCGAGAGCAGGATAAGTGGTTTGGATAATGGGTGGATGGAATTAATGACATCTTCTCCCTTCTCTTCTTCTGTGTATGTGAACGGTGTGATGTGAGTCTCCCCTGGGTGCACGTGGACTCTGTCCTCCCAGGTCTCCATGGTGACGGTGGTCCCCACCTGGACACTGCTTGGCAGCCCTCTCATCATATTCTTCATATATCTTGTAAGTCCATTATAATTCCCTTATCCTCTTTCAGTGTTGTATTGCGCATCGTCCGTCTTGGGAGAGAGATCCTCCTCTGGTGCTCTCCCTGAGGTTTCTTCCCATTTTTTCTCCCTCGTTAAAGGGTTTTTAGGCAGTTTTTCCCATATCCGATGTGAGGGTCTAAGGACAGGATGTTGTGTTGCTGTGAAGCCCACTGAGGCACATTTATAATTTGTGATATTGGGCTACACAAATAGACTCGACTTGCTGAAAAGGACGAGGATTTTTGATTAAATAAAACCCCAGCCATATGCATATAAGAAATGGCCAGGGCTGGGCTCGGGCCACCAGGTCTCCTTTATTAATCTACGAAGGAACCGAACCAACGCAGACGCCACAACAGAATCACGAGGACCCTGCAAGCCCACCTCTTCTGCAATCCAAGACCACGAGAGAGAGAGAGAGAGAGAGAGAGAGAGAGAGAGAGAGAGAAGAGAAAAACTGTGCAGGCAGGCTGGGTGAGTGTGTGTATTCTCTTGTGGTGCTTCAGCTCTCGTCAAAATGCACAAACACACACATGCATATGCGCACACCCACACCCACCCACACAGAGAGCGCTCCACCGGACCCAGTAAAAGTGTCGGTGCGGTGCAGGTCTTCTCTCCGCGCAGGGCTGATTAAAGAGGAGACGGTGGTGTTTAGTGGTAATGAGGGGTGGTGGCGGTGGTGGTGTCCCTCTGCTCAGTCCTGATAGGAATGCACACAAATACTCTGCAGGATTTGTTCTGCACTCAAGAGGCCGGGGGGGGGGGGCACAGTAACAACTTACTGTTTACGATGAGCGGGGAGAACTGGCCACACAGCAGACCGGTCCCTTCTGATAGAGCAGAAGAATCTGAAACAGCGCTCTTCTAAAACGAGAAGCAAAAAGCACCAAACCAAAATAAAGACAATCTGTGATGTGACGTAGGCGAGATGTAAAGCCAGGGGCGGCTATTGTCCAAAAATGGAAGAGTGACTCTGAGAACTTTGTATTTGCTCGGTTTGATTTAAACTCATTCTTATGGCGTTGCCAGAGTTTAAGGCCACACTGTAATTTTCTCGGAAAATTATACTGGGGTGCTGTCACAGACACTTTTCCAACCCGTTCTATTCACGACCGTTTTATTCTGCCTGCAGCCGGGACGTGAGGGTAACACCGGCCAGATGAACCCTGACTGTTCAGATCGTCGCTGCAGACCCGGCAGCACCCTGAACCAACAGCTCAACACTGAACCCCACCGCTCGGGCCACTCCGCCACACAGGACAAGACCTTAAATAACAGCCAATCCACCAACGAACACAGCCACAGTTAGGCCATAGCCAGAGTATTTATTTCAACAGATGTGTAAAAGTACTGACACTCAGTATGTATACTTGTGGGTTTGTGTGTACAGCACACAGTAGATAACAGCGGGTTTGCAGCCGGGATGCCGTTTATGGAATGGGATTAGTCAATAAAAGTGGCCCAACTTGAGAACAATGCCATTTCTCCGCGAGAGCTGTCTGTTATGTATTTACAGAAACATGAGAAAAAGCAGGTTCCCGGTACCAGATGTGTACAACATATACTTACAGTACCAAACATGCATTGACACGGACACCATAATGACACACTCCAGGCATTCTTGCCATTCTGTCGTCGCTGCTCACTGGTATTCTCTGCCCACTCACCCTCGCCTTACACATATATACTTCAGACTACATTTACTGCAAACTTGGTGGGAAGAGTGTTTTGTCCTGAGGACTGGAGTTAGATTCGGGTGCAGCGTAGTCACTTTATGGATTCTGAATTTCTGTCTGATTGCACAGAATCTGCACATCATTTTCTGTCTAATTCAATTCAGTGTAACGGCCAACCACTTTCTGTTTGGTCTACACGGGCCCGTTAGTTCGCTGGATCTTCTCACGCTGAGGGATGTGAGGCATGCACGCACTGACTCAGAGCGGCTGTGGGATCGAGACAACACAAAGAAATGGGGCGTAGTGAGAACCGTGCTTTTGATTATGAGTTTTGGGCACACGCCTTGAGATGGTAATTGGGAAATAATTCAGTATTTCCTACATTGTCTTCGTAAATCAACACTTAAATAGAGTCAGGGCATCAGAATGAAGGAGACAGGGGAATATTAGGTGAGGATCTTTCACCTAGTTGATTTAAAATCAACAGCAGCGGTGCGGAGAGCAGTTGTTTCTGCATGCTGTCAGATGCATGACATCTAAACCTAACACCAACACTGAAGCTGCAGCTGACCTTTAAATAAGCAGCCACATCTACTGACGCACAGAACAGACACGGAGTCACACATGGTGAAAGGGCACATCTCTAACAACTGTCCCTCGTTTGTCTGGGATCTTTTCAGTGTTCTTTAGGCTGAACGTCCGCAGCCACATCTTGTGGCTAAACAGCTACATCTTGTGGCCAACGCAGGAACTGCATCGCCACGTTTTTCTTTTTCTGCAGAAAATGAGCTCATACAGCAGGAAGGAAAAGGTGAAACTGAACGCCACGTCTAAAGGGAATTGTAAGAAAAATGTAAAAAATGATGGTCAAATATATCTCTAGAGTGTTTACTTCTGAAGACACACACACACACACACACCAGTTTCTTGGCTTAACGTCGTAACGTAATGAGGCGTACTAGAGCTTACCGTCCCAACAACACCGGCCTACAAGGTGAGTGCATCAGACCACGGGGCATGGTGGAATAAGATGAAGTAATGTGTACGTGTGTAAAGGTATCAATGCAAGCCAAGCCAACAAGAGTCCTCTTCAGTTGTAGTCAAAGTTTAAAAAGAGAAGCAATATTTACCAGAGCACGCACAGTACAATGAAATCACAACACTGAAAACAAAGATTTGCATAGATGAACATTTGGAGCACTAAGAGTAACATAAAATGTATCAAAATTATAAATTTGTATAAAATTTCAAAATAGAGAAAACTTGCGCGAGACAAGAGTAAATATCTAATAGCGACAACAAAAAGAAACGCTATTATGGCCCAGTAGCTTTAAATAAAGACATCTCACAGTGTGCACATCTCAAGACTATCTGAAGTAAAACACTCTTTTAGTACATCTACATTCCTCATCCCTTCCTTTTGCTCTAACATTTGTGTCACCACAACAGTCTTTCACATACTCTCACAGCTATAATAAGGCTTTACATGAAACATGGAAAACTCAATCCAGCGTTCATGCCTACGTAACATAACATCAAATAAAAATGTATCAGTAACTCCATTATGCAGCTATTCACTTTAAGGCACAAAAAATGAGCGGATTTGCGATTTTGCGACGGCAACAGTCGGACTGTCAGCAGAACGTCGGTCGTTGAACGGCCAAAAAAAATGTTCATGACGATGTAAATAAAGCAGTCTTGACCTTCAGGCTAAGACATTCATAAAGACAAAAAGCTACAGCCAACCTTTGGACCGTACATTTTCCACATTGGATTCACAGACTTGAAACACTTTGGGGGCAGAAACACAACAGTAATATGAAAACAAATAAATGTGGCCGACTAAAGCTCTTCTGAAAGACAGCGCATGTCAGTCAGTCAAACTCAATCCCACCAAATTGTTGACTATCCTGAGTGTGAACAACATTCAGCGCACCTCACTTGCATTCAATGAGTGGACTGAAATGTATAAGGAGCTTGGAAATCCCATGTAACGGCATTGGGATGATATTTTTCTACAGAAATGTAAAGCAGAGCGTCCTCCAAGCACATCTGACAAATGTCCTTGTTGGCCTCTGCCAGCTCTAGCACATGTTATCAGAGTGCAGAGGGAAACTTAGTTTTCTAACCTGCAGAAAGAAGTATATCACATCACAGTGAAAACTGAGCCTCGCTTTGAGAATCTCATCGTCGGGCAAAATCTTCTGCGTTGCCTTAACCTGGCATCTATGTAGAGAAACTACACAAAAAAAATCTTGCAAACTTAGTAAAGAGGAAAAAAACCAAACAAAAATTCACGTTTAAGAACTCTTACACACACCCGGCTCTGCCCAGGGCCACCAAGGCACCTTCCATCAGAAGCACTCTGCAATAATCCTGCTCAACAGAGAACAGCTCAATTTTTCTCCTTGCTTTTATCCAACGCCCTTGACCTCAGCAACTAGACCGAGGTCTCCCGTGTTGGTGACAGGCACATCCGTTTGGGCGAAGACGAAGCCTGGGGAAACGGAAAGAGACAGGGAGAAATGAAAGAAGGTTAGGGGTGTTTTCTTATTCATTTAAAGCCAAGCCAGTCAAGCGTCTTTGCTGATTTAAGTTCTACTGTGCTACACCTGTATGTCGACTGCAGTTAAATGCGTCCTCGACGGTTCAACGTTGAGTAAGACTTTCACCTCAGTCTGGCTTATATTTGACCCTAAGTGTTCAGTGATGTTTTTGGAGTCAATCTGTCCTATTCACTCCCAATTTGGTTTGCTGTTGAATCATCATTAAATCGTTAAATTAGCACCTCCCCCGACACCCAACCCACCTTTATAAGAGATCAGGTTCACCCAGTTTAACCACTGTTGCCAACTTGACTTTGTCCTAGATTTGGTAACTGTATTTAAAAAATAAGTGATAATAATAGTAAAAATAAATAATGATAGGGTGGTTTGCAGCTGAGTGTGAAATGGCTGGGATGGGAGTCAGCACCTCCAGGTCTGAGGCCATGGTTCTCTATCGGAAAATGGTGGATTGCTCCCTCCGGGTTGGGGATGAGTTGTTGCCTCAAGTGAAGGAATTCAAGTATCTTGAGGTCTTGTTCATGAGTGAGGGTAGGATGGAGCGGGAGATTGACAGGCGGATTGGTGCAGCATCAGCAGTAATGCGGACGTTGTGCCGGACCGTTGTGGTGAAGAGGGAGCTGAGCCGGAAGGCAAAGCTCTCAATGTACAGCCAAAGTAATCAACATAGGCATGACCTCAAGAAGGCCTACCTCCTCCAAAGCTGACAAGTTTCCAGTTTAGGGTGGAAGGATGTCATTTTTCTCTCTCATTCTGTAAACTACTTTTTCAGTCGCTGGTTAATTCAGTGTTCTCTAATCACTTTTTGAGAGGTGTGAACACAGCGCCGTTTGCATGTTCGTGAGTATAAACCTTAAATAGTATACCTTAAACTCCCATTTCTTAAGGATTTTTCCAAGAGTGGAAATTCAATACCTCTTCATGGTTTTTTTATTGTTTTGTACAAATCACTGTCTTTTATTCCTGCTGCATAAAGGAGATGACTGTTGAGAGTAGAGAGGAGCTCAGTTTTGAGCCTGAATGTTCTAATGGTCAAGTTTGTGACCACTAATGACATATTATATTTATGAGAATATTTCTATCGTATCATCTTGCTACATTATATTATATAAGCTTGACATGGGAATGCAGGGACTAAAATAAATTAACTGCAAAAGTCCATTAGAAATCTGCGGTATCGGGCGCCTGGGTAGTGTGGCGGTCTAGTCCGTTGCCTATCAACATGGGGATCACCGGTTTGAATCCCCGTGTTACCGCCGGCTTGGTCAGGCGTCTCTACAGACACAATTGGCTGTGTCTGCGGGTGGGAAGCAGGGTGTGGATATGTGTCCTGGTCGCTGCACTAGCACCTCCACTGGTCGGTCGGGGTGCCTGTTTGGGGGGGAAGGGGAACTGGGGGGAATAGTATGATCCTCCCACGCACTACGTCCCCCTGGTGAAACTCCTCACTGTCAGGTGAAAAGAAGCGGCTGGTGACTCCACATGTATGGGAGGAGGCATGTGGTAGTCTGCAGCCCTCCCCGGATCAGCAGAGGTAGTGGAGCAGCGACCAGGATGGCTCGGAAGAGTGTGGTAATTGGTACAATTGGGGAGAATAACAACAAAAAAAAGAAATCTGCAGTATCTGACACAACGCAGAGCAAAGGACCATTACTGGTGTGACGCAGGCTCACTGTTCAGACAACAATTCCAACACAAGTCCCTCAGTAAGTGAGGAGACATTGCTGATGTGTATCATTTTAATATGCCTGGTGAAGGTGGAAGCAGAGCAACTTAACCAGTTGCACCAAAAGCCCAATAAATGACAAGTGCCTGAAGTACATCCAATGTTATACATAAAGTGCAGCATCACATTTTAATGATTAATTGGTTGCATTTATTTATGTTCACTTGTTGTGTTGTGTCAGGTATTCCAGCCATCTAATCAGTGGGGTTTCAGACCTGGAACAACAGGTGACCGTAATTAACTATGTAAATAACAGATAACCATCGGTACTGTGGGTCCCCATGGACTATACTGAAAGTCAATGATCTGCAGTATTGTGTGGTAAGCAACTGAAATGTGCTGATCATGCTATTATTTTTTATGTTGATGATGCCATACTCACTCCACCAAAGCTGACATTTTCCTTTTCTTGCTCCTCTGCTGGCGCAAGTCTCAGCATTCTGCTGTGTCCCTTCTCCTTTGACGCCTGGCTTCCCAACACCCTCCTCTGTTTTACATATAATACTCCATTTTAACTGAGGGTTATGCATTTGGGTATGCATGTGCATTAAAGGAAAACAGATTTTCAACATGAACTCTTTATATACAGTACATGGCCAAAAGTATGAAGACACCCGAACATCACACCTATATGTGCTTGTTGAACATCTCATTCCAAAACCATGGCACTCTCAAAATCACAATCAGAATCAGAAATACTGGTTCTGATTTTGATTAATGCATTAATCCTAACATCACCATGGTGATGTTAGACTCATGTGCAGCTGCTAGGCCATGGAAACCCATTTCATGAAGGTACCGACAAGAAGCCCTTGTTCTGATGTTGCTTCCAGAGGCAGTTAGGAACTCGGTAGTGAGTGCTGCAACCAAGGACAGCTGATTTTTACACGCTATGTGGTTTAGCACTCAGCAGTCGTGTTCTGTGGTCTTTTATGTCTTACCACTTCGTGGCTGAGCTGTTGTTGCCCCTAGATATTTCCACTTCACAATAACAGCACTCGTAGTTGACTGGGGCAGCTCTAGCAGGGCAGAAATTTGCTGAACTGACTGTTGGTAAGGTTGCATCCTATGATAGTGCCATGTTGAAAGTCACTGAGCTGTTCAGTACGACCCATTCTACTGCCAATGTTTGTCTATGCACCTGTTAGCAATGGGTATGACTGAAATTGCCGAACCCACTAATTAAACCATATATGTGTTCTTAGTTTGGATATATATGTTGTAGTTTGGATATATGTGTTCTTAGTTTGGATATATGTGTTCTTAGTTTGGATATATGTGTTTAGTTTGTATATATGTGTTCTTAGTTTGGATATATGTGTTTAGTTTGGATATATGTGTTCTTAGTTTGGATATATGTGTTTAGTTTGGATACGTGTTCTTAGTTTGGATATATGTGTTCTTAGTTTGGATATATGTGTTTAGTTTGGATATATGTGTTCTTAGTTTGGATATATGTGTTTAGTTTGGATACATGTGTTCTTAGTTTGGATATATGTGTTTAGTTTGGATATGTGTTCTTAGTTTGGATATATGTGTTCTTAGTTTGGATATATGTGTTTAGTTTGGATACATGTGTTCTTAGTTTGGATATATACTATGTTCTAGTTTGGATATATGTGTTTCTGGTTTGGATATATGTGTTCTTAGTTTGGATATATGTGTTTAGTTTAGATACATTTGTCCTTAGTTTGGATATATGTGTTCTTAGTTTGGATATATGCATTTAGTTTGGATATACTATGTGTTTAGCTTGGATATATGTGTTCTTAGTTTGGATATATGTGTTCTTGTAGTTTTTGGATACGTGTTTTTGTCTTTGTGTTGCAGTGCTTTGGGCTGGGGGACATGACAAAGTGTTCCTGATTCCTGAGAGTGTCCATTGGTGACATCACTGACAGACAATAAGTGAATGTGACCATTTTTCCTGATTTGCTGATATGTTGCCTTGAATAAGAAAATGTGAATAACTTCAATACATAATACAACTTTGTGTAGCGTTATTATTTGCATTTTCTTATTCAATGCAGCCTATAAGCAAACTAAGAAGTATGTTTTCACATTCATGGATGTTCCGCTGGTCACAATTTTGGTGGCGTTTCAGAGACACACAGAAGACTGCTCAGTATTATGGCTGCTAAAGGAGTGTTATCTCTATAACATAGATAATGTTGATAAATGTGATTGCGTTCCTTTGACTGACTAGCCATGAGGTACACATTTAAGGAAAACAAATTCCCCATAAGACCAACATGGTATGGAACCTGAACAATGGATGGAACTGCTATATGTTTTCTGTTTGGGTGAGTCAACATACCTTAATAATTCCACCTAAAGACAGTGAATGCCAGTGTTTCCTGTTGAATGGCACCTGAGGGTCAGGTGTGGGTGTCCCTGGGACATTCTTTTCAAACTAAACACAAATAAAAAAAAAAACGTTTGTACTCTGTACTGATGACTGCTTTTTTTGTTGTCTGAGGTCATTTTTTTTCACTGATAAAAACGGATAAAACAATATTTTCCCTGACTATTGCAATTATAAATTATTTGCCAATGGTACATATAACACAAGAATAGGGTGAAAATCACAAGGTTACCCAGTGATAACCAGAAAGCAGTATGTTATGTTCTTACATCCTGTGCATGTAAACTCTGCTAATGCAGCAACTAGATAGTCACATATCAAACAGCTTTATAAGGACGATTTTTTTTTTGACTGGCCACTGGTTCAGCCTCGACCTAAATGCAGTGCTTACATTGGATTTTGTAATGATTTTTGAATAAATCTGTCATACAACTTTTAGGCGCAGCATTATTCAGAGGATAGGTTTGGACCACGTTTGTTTTGTAGCATTTCACATAATCTGCCCCTTAAATCAAAGTACAGTTTCTTAAATCAAAGATCTATGCTTCATGACCAATGCAGCGGTTTTATGATCTGACTGTAAAAATGTGACCCTGTAGACCTACTTGTCATCAGTTGATTTATCATTCTTCAGCTAGGTTTGACCAGGTAAAATGGGGCCTACGGATTGTCTTTCCCGCCAGCAATGTGCACATATCTCTGTATAAATGCAGAGACATGCTTTGCTCTGGAAAGACTATGATTGGCCCCAGAATTCAGCACTTATCTTGTATTTGTTAAGGGATGTTCTTGGGAGCTATCCATCTAAGGGGAAACTTGGTTATTTTGAATAAAATTAAACTTAATGTAAGCGGTTGGTGAAATATGAAAATAAAATGAACATAATCCAACTTAACGATTATCTTAAAATCTAATCTAGCAACATACAATTAATAGATTTATTTATTAATTACTAACTACTGCACAGTGCAGTCCCCCTGCCACAAAAGTTGCTTCAATCACGCACCTGTCTGATGAGTTTCTTCTTTTTAGCAGATTCGGGCATGCTGCTAACCTGCTGGTAGAGCTCTCTGAGGGCAGCCTCAGTATAGCTGTGACTCGGAGGTAGCCCAGCTCCCGCTGTGCCGTGAGAGAGTGAAGGCTCACCACCTACTGCATCACCAGCCCCACCACACAGAGCCAGGTCATCCTACAAAAATCAGACTTCATCAAAATGAGTCTGACGGAAAGCAAAAGACAGCGGAAGAAAGAGAAAGAAAGAACCAGGGAGAAAAGCATGTTTACTTACCTTTGACTGAAGGGATTTTGACCCTGTATAGTGTGACCGGGCAAATTCTTTGATATAAGCAGGCGCCTTCAATAAAAGCAAGCAAAGAACAAAATCATTGTCTCTCAAGTGCAATAGGGTTAGGTGATGTGTCAAAAAATTTCCTGCCGGTCAACAATCACTGTTTGCCGATTATTTATATCGCACTTTTCCAAACAAGGTTACAAAGTGCTTCTCAGAGTAAGATAACATTGTTAAAAATGACACATACAAAAAAAGTAAGAATAAATAAAAAGCACTAACAAATAAAACCATGAAATAAGAGCAAAAGGGAAGAAAGCAATTTGTTAATCAAAGATTTACAAAAATAAGAGTAAAAATAAAAAGAGTATAAATAAGTAAAAACAAATCAAACATTTGTAAAAGCTTTCATAAAAAGAAAAGTTGTAAGACAAGATTTAAAAGAAGCTAGAGACTTTGTCTTAGTTGAATAGGAAGAGTTCCATAGTGTGGGGGCTCTAACAGCAAAAGCCCGATCATCCTTTGTGACAAAGTGAGACCTGGGAATAACCAGCAGGGCTACATCTGCAGATCATAATGGTTGAGAGGGCATATACCAGGACAATAAATTGGAAATGTAAGTAGGAGCAAGACCGTTAAGGCCTTAAAAGTGAGCAATAAAATTTTAAACTCAATTCGAAATATAACAGAGCCAGTGTAGGGAGGCAAGCACTGGAGTGATTTGGTCATGCTTTTTGTCCCGGTAATGAGCCAAGAAGCAGCGTATTGTACCAACTGCAGACGGTGGAGGGAGCCTTTGCTGATACCCGAGTAAAGTGCATTGCAATAATCAAGATGAGAATAGATAGAAGCATGTACAACTTTTTGCAGATTGGCAATTGATAAAAATGACCTAATTTTAGAGATTACCTTGAGATGGAGAAAGCATGACTGGACAACATGTTTGATTTGATTATCAAAACCGAGGTTAGCATTACCCCAACATTACTAGCAGCCTTCTTAAGACTACCTGACAGACCACCAGATTAGTACCAAAAGGACTGATGGAATGTGGAGGACCAAACAGAATGACCTCAGACTTATCATCATTCAACTTAAGAAAATGTTTGAACATCCAGGATTTAATGTCAGAGAGGCAAGTTGTGAGATTTGCTAGGCCACTCAGATTTGTGGATTTAAGTGGCAAGTATAACTGAGTGTCGTCAGCATAAAAATGGTAAAACACATCATGATTTTGAATGACCTGGGAAAGGAGAAGTATGTATATAGCAAAAAGAAAGGGGGCCATGAATTGAGCCTTGAGGGGCACAACAACTCAACTGAGCCATCGAAGAAGTAGTGTTACCCAGAAAAACAGAAACAGTTCTGTTGGAGAGGTAAGAGTGTAATAAACTATGAGCCGAGCCCTTGATGTCTACCCAAGTCTCTAAGTGATGTAAGAGGATACTGTGATCGACTATGTCAAAGGCAGCACTTAAGTCTAATAGAACTAAAATTGAGCAGTCACTTCTGTCTGCAGTCAGCAGTAGGTCATTAGTAACCTTAACTAGAGCTGTCTCAGTACTATGAAGTGCTCTAAAATCGGACTGAAAACTTAAAAACACTATTAGTGTTCATAAAAGTCAAGTCAAGTCAGTTTTATTTGTACAGTCCAATATTACAAATTTGCCTCAAGGGGAAAAAGAAATCAACTGAGATGAAATTACGCTCTCCAGAAAATTTGGATATTGGTCTGTATTTACTTAAGGACAGGGGATCTAAATTGGGTTTCTTCAGCAATGGGTGAACAATCACATGCTGAAAACTGTCTGGAAAAGAACCAGAGGCCAGAGAATTATTGTGAATTTGCAGAATAACGGAGC
Organism: Lampris incognitus; assembly: GCF_029633865.1. Taxonomy (NCBI): domain Eukaryota; kingdom Metazoa; phylum Chordata; class Actinopteri; order Lampriformes; family Lampridae; genus Lampris; species Lampris incognitus. Next base: position 47,205,441 of record NC_079223.1, on the reverse strand, counting down.
TAACAGTTGAAAATACCTCCTTGAGCAGCTTAGTGGGAATGATGTCTAAGACACACGAGGAGGAGTTTATATTGGAGACTGTACTCTCTAACACTGAAATTGTAATTGGTTGAAACTGGGTAAAAGAGGCAGAATTAACATGGGGAATGGAAAGAATGCAAGGACCAGGCTGGATTTGGGACCTGATTTTGGGTCCTCCACATTTTGGGACCTCCACCTTAATTACAAAATGAGAATGCAAAATTTTTCAGACAGTTCAACATCAGGTTAAAAAAAAAGAAGTGGAGGGACCATTAATACAGAATCAATTATCCTAAAGATAACTTTAGGATTTTGGTTATTTCTAGATATCAATTCAGAGAAGTAAGCTGATCTCGCATCCTTAACTGCCTTCTGGTAAATTAACATTTGGTTTTTAAGGATGTCATGTGCTATTTCGGACTTGTTGACCTTCCATTATCATTCAGATTTTCTACAGTCTTCTAAGGGCACGAGTGTGATTGTTCAGCCAGGGGAGGTTATTTGATTTTTGTTTCCTAGTTTTAAATGGTGCAATTTGGTCAAGGATGGATAGGCCCTGAGCATTGAATGAATTTAAGCGTACATCTGGATTAAGAGGGGATATAGAAGGATTAAAGGATGATGAATTAAAAGCGTCAGAAAATTTAAATGTTTCATTTAAACACTCTCACATTCTCAATGCCAGCATTGAAAATGTGAGAGTGTTTTTTAGGATAACGACTAGGAATAAAGAGCTGTAGTAGAACTTTTGAAACAACAGCTTTATGATCAGTTACAAGCATATCCACCAGATTAAGACCACTCGAGAGAGAAACCAGATGAGAGTACAGGGTCTAAAATGTGACCCTTGGAATGTGTGGCCCCTCTAACAGATTGAATGAGGTTAAAAAGAGTCTATAAGATCCCCAAAAAAAAATGTTAAGTCAGGGAATGGGAAAGACAACACACATGAATATTAAAATCACCAAGAATAAGCACATATTTTGGCATGACAATAGACAGAAGGTCAGAAAACTCAGAAATAAAACTAATTGAATTAGGGGGCCTATAAATTAAGATGCAGAGTAAAGGGGGAGGGCCAAACTAAGCCTCAAAGGAGATAGTATTACCAAAAGTAACAAGATGGCGCTTATTAAAAAACAGCTAGGCCACCCTCTCTCCCAGAGCCTGGGAATATGAAAATATGCAAAATCCGGGGGGCTAGCTTCAATCAGGGGAATAGTGTCCCCTGGGGACAGCCATATCTCAGTAATCATAAAAAAAGTCCTGATTATTAGAAACAACAAAACCATTAATGATAAAGGACTTATTACCAAGAGATCTCATATTTAAGAGGCCAAAGTTGTTTGGTGTCAAAGCCGAGTTAAAACCAAATATTGTTGGTTTTAACTCTGCTTTGACACCATAACTTTGCTATGATAGTTTTGCAATACAGCTGGCACTTTAAAATATAGGCCCAGGTTTTATTTCTGTTAGTGCATGTAAGAAATATGCCTTTCAAGATGACGGTCATTTTTGATGGCCTTGATGGTTTTACCGGACATCTGTAGTTCACAGGAGAGAATCTGTATTCAAATGTATAAAGATGCTATTAAAAACAACAGTACTTGAATTCAAAAATATTTCCTTTGTGTTGATTCTACGTTAATTCCACAATTTTACATTTAAATATCCATTATTACAAGCTTCAGTCTTAAGAAGAAAAAGCATTTAGTTGTAATTAATCACAGCAAATTGTGCAATTAATTAGTTAATTTCTAATTGCTCAACAGTCCTAGTTTATGAAAATAACATTCTCAACTTGAAAAATAGATTCTGTAAAAACTGTGGGCTAGCTGTAAGCAGCTGCCAAGTTTTACTTTTACAGACTGGTAAAGAACTTTGTAGAAATGTACTAAATGGAGTTTCTAGCAAGCTCAGCAAGTTTCATAGGGATCCTCCAATCACAAGCTGAGTAATTAGCTAAAATGTCATAGGCCCATGCCCAATGAAAGCAATTTTGACGAATTGCAGTATTTTGAATACTACTTGGGCATATAGCATGTGTAATAACTTGGCCATATAGCATGTGTAATAATTTTCATAACATTTGGTCAATTTTGTGGCGCCCCCTTGGGGTTGGTGTTGTGCTGCTTTTGCAGGCATGTTTAGTATATAATAGCCCTTAACAACTGTACCATGTTTCAGGAGTTATAGCCATTCTCCTATTGCATCATGGCTTTTTTTGAATGCATTGACTGATATCTCCAAAACTGATTAAGATACTGAAACACTGTGAAGTTTTAAAGACCTTGGTCCGTACATAGTTCTGACCCAGTTTGGTCAGAAAATCAGTCACAGTGTAAGAGGAGTTCTCAAAAAAGTGTTTTTTAAAAGAATTCAAAAACCACGAACATTTTTTAAGGAGGATTTTGGTGGTCTAAATGACAACGTTCTAGAGTATATGTTTGGTTGAGCGTACCAAATTTGGCCTAAATTACTTAAAGCTGCAATCTGTAACATGTCTCCATTAAATCCGTCTCTGTACTATGGAGTGAGGTTGCATAATGCTAACCATTATCTTCACCACTGTTGGAGACACTCTCCAGTCTCCATATTCCGCTGTTGACATTTTTTGACCAGGTAGGATGAATATTGGTGCAGCGATGAACACATATTTGTAGGAAAAAACCCCAGCAAGAACATATAAAATTAATGCCCATACAGCAATGATTCTGTCAGAATGACGATCAATATAACTGTAGAACAATGTGGCGATGTGGTTTGATGACGTTAATACTGCTTAGGGGTGGGAATCTCTAGGCTCCTCACGATTTGATTCGATTCCAATTCAGAGGGCTACGATGCGATTATAAAAGGATTATTGATGCATCTGCCTGTGTTAGCTCTGATCCAAGGATCCCATTTTAATAAGGGTGCTGACTAATTTACTGGTCAGGTGTCAGTACAAGAGCCGCAATGGCTGCCACATCTTTTTTGTAGGGTGAGAAAATCCCTTGGAACAGGTCCGTTTCTCTGGCTCCTACATCCAACTATATTGGAATGCTCTTCTACTACAGTATTGATTGATTGTCGAACAGAATCACCACACCGTCATCACATTCCAAAATGGATAAAATAATGCAAAATCTTAGGGATTGCAGCTTTAAGAAATGGAAGATACAGCCTTTTAAAATTTGAACATTTGAATATTTAACTATAGCGCTACGGACTGGCTGACTGACTGACTGACTTGACTTGCTCTCACATTATGTTATTGCTGGAAGTTTCCTGTCTCTAAGTCTATGGGGACTGCGAGTGGAAGATTACCTAGAGAGCCGAACTTTTCGTCATTCATTTGTATTGGAAAAAGTGTGAAATAAAAGTTAAATATCTCAAAAACTATAAAAGGTATCAAAAACCTGAATAATGCCCCACCATTCCAGTAGTAGCTGAACATTTTAAAGTTTGAATACAGTTTCTAGTTGAGTGTATATGGATGTAGTTAGGGGCCAGAAACATCTGCCAGAATGAGAATGAGAGCATGGAAAACAAGAGTAAACGCAGTAATAAGCTAGCACACTATAACTTGGCTTCTGAATTATGACAATAAGGATAAAAAAAAGCATCAAAGCTCTCCGATATATTTAAGTCACACAAATAAAAAGACTGACCACTAGATTACTCACCCTGAATAGTTTCTGCGAGTGTCTGATAAGGAAAGCTATGCCATTGTTCAGCTTCTTGATGGTTTCACATAGATCGCTGGCTGTAACCTGCCACATAAATATTATAACAGTGAAGAATAAAAACTCACACCAAGCACAGATTTGCTGTCATGCTTTCTCCTAATGACACTCTCACCCCAGATAACTGTTGGCTATTTGACACAAAGTTGAATCAGCTCATCTAAGTGACTTTGTCCGTCTCAACAGACTGCAGGTATCCCCATCCTTATAAACAGTACAGTGAAAACGACCAAAAACAACAATAGGTTTTATATGCCATGTGTACTATTCACAGAGGATTTGGGAATGGTTGTAATCACAGCATTGTAAGATGGCACAGATGTACTCTTAGCTCACCCCTCGGTTCAGGGATGGTCGTTCCCTCTTCACATAGATGGGCTCTTTGACTCCCCATTCAAACCAGCGTTCTTCCCTATCAAGGATGTGCACATCCTCATTCTTGAAAGAGTGGCTACTGGCCTGTAGATGGATGCAGACTGTGGAGTCCTGGCCTGACGTGTTAGCTCTTCTGTGTTGTGCCATCCTCTTGGCCAGCGTCTGTTTGGTTTCCCCGATGTACAAGTCATGGCAATCATCCTGGCACCTAACAGTGTACATTATCTCTGTTTGTGCCAAGGGACCTGATCCTATCCTTGGGGGGGGACCAATTTCTGGCGCAGCATATTTTGGGGTTTGAAAGCAAAACACACTGTGCTAGAAATTGGTCCACCCCAAGGATCGGGTCCCCCGGCACAAACAGAGCAATATAGTGTAAGCTGTTAAGTGCCAGGAGGATTGCCACGAATTGCACATCGGGGAAACCAAATGGACGCTGACCAAGAGGATGGCACAACACAGAAGAGCTAACATGTCAGGCCAAGACTCCAGTCTACACCATCTACAGCCCAGGGCCAGTCTTTCAGGGATGAGGATGTGCACATCCTTGATAGGGAGGAACACTGGTTTGAACAGGAAGTCAAAAGAGGCCATCTATGTGAAGAGGGGATGACCATCCCTGAATCGAGGAAGGGGGGGGGGCTAAGAGTACATCTGTCACCATTTTACAATGCTATGATCGCAACCATTCCCAAATCTTCCGTGAATAGTACACATTGCCAATGAAACTCTCGTTAATGGTCACATCAATTTGCATATGAAACTGATCATTGTTTTCGGCCATTATGCAACTGTATAGTTTATAAGGGTAGGGGTACCTGCAGCCAGCTGAGACTGAAGAGGTCACTTCGATGAGTGACGAAATGTTTCTCTCTCAATAAACGTTGTGTCCAGATGAACTGATTGGACTTTTTGTGATTTCGTAGCCTGGATTATTGAGTATGCATAAAGACAAGTTGTTTATTTGGCAAACAGCACACAAATATCTGTTGTCTTAAACTAAATTTACTAGAACACTAATAGTGGTCCTCAAACATATGTCTGAAAGTTTTCCTTCCAAGCCAAAACTACACCAGCTAGTTACACTAATAAATCCTCACCTGTCTGGTTGAAGGTGTGTTAATCAGTAAAATTAGCTGGCGTAATATTGGGTTGGAAATAAAACCTGCATACACGCAGTCCTCCTCCATGGCACATGATTGAGAACCACCAGGATAGAACCTATCAAGCCATGGTTCTCACATTTTTGGGCCAGATGATGTGCGGGGCAAACATGGTGGCTAGATTGATGGCAGACATCTTGTTGGTGTGCTGATTGCGAGCGGTGTGGTATAGCAGGTCCAACATGAGTTTCAGCAGGCTGCGGTTGGCAGCGGGGAGCAGCATAAAAAGCAGCTGGAATGCTTCAATCTGTCGTTCCTTGTCAGGCACATCTGTTTTGTTTCCCTGGTCATCAAATTTAGTCAGCTCTGGACAATATGGATTATGACAGCAAAGCACACAGTCAAAGGTTAGATTCTTAGCCAGGGAACAGATTTCTGTTTTAGTTTATTTCGTATGAGTAGCTAGGCTCGGTCTCGGGTTTGTCTGTGCGAGTACCTCCGATCTTAAGATGAGCATTGTAGTGTCTATGTGTGAGCAGAGGCTCGGGCAGTTCTCCCAAGTAGGTTTTGAGAAGTGTGGCAACATCATTAGGATGGAAGTCACCAGTCTCCAAATCTATCTCTGCCCCAGCATTCAGCATCTCCCTCAGGGCTGCCTGCCTCAGGCTGTGGCCAGGCACCCTGAACAATCCCTCCACATGGAGGTCTGAAGGATGGGAGAGGGGGATGGTAACACAGCCAGAGGAGAGAAAAAATGTTGGTGTGTAGGCAGGCAGACATGGAGTTGACAAAGACAGGATGGGGGAAATGCAGAGAGACAAAGACAGGAGGAGAGGAGAGACAGAGAATGAAACAGAAGGAGGAGGAGAGTGAACACAAAGTGCTTTTACATAAATTATTGACTCCTGCGTTTTCTCCCAGTGTCCACTTTCAGCAAATGACATCATCCCCTCCAGAAATAGACTATGAGCTTATGCCCACTCCCTGCTGGTCAACTTTTAAAACAACTGACATAATGCTTTCTTCACCTTGTGGTTAACTGTCAAGATGATCAGACAAGATAGCTAAGACATCAAAGACACACCAATTCATGTAAATTAAAAGAAAAATTCTGCAATAATGAAGTTGCACCTACTTTTACTCAGGTACTCAATGAGCTGATATATTTGTGCTATTCCCTCTTCAGTCAGCGGTGCACCAAACACTCCTTTTTCTGAAAATCAACAAAGGAGCTCTTTAGATTTCACTGTATTTGAAATGGCAGCAGTTCTTCTTGCCATGCCTTGGTCAGGGGCAAAGACAGGGGTATTTAATGTACAGGGTTTGAACCCAGGGGCTTCTTGCTGTGAGGCAACAGTGTATATGTGTGTGTGTGTGTGTGTGTGTATATATGTGTATATATATATATATATATATATATATATATATATATATATATATATACACATATACACACACACACACACATATATACTCATATATATGTAGGGCATCAAACACAATTGACCGTGTCTGCGGGTGGGAAGCTGGATGTGGCCATGTGTCCTGGTCGCTGCACTAGTGCCTCCTCTGGTCAGTCAGGGTACCTGTTAAGGGGCAGGGGGAACTGGGGGGGAATAGCGTGAGTTTCTCACGTGTTACGGCCCCCTGGTAAAGCGCCTCACTGTAAGGTGAAAAGAAGCAACAGGCGACTCCACATGTATGGGAGGAAGCATGTGGTACCACATTGTGGTAGTCTGCAGCCCTCCCTGGCTCAGCAGACAGGGTGGAGCAGCAACCGGGACGGCTTGGAAAATAGGGTAATTGGCCAAGTACAATTGGGGAGAAAAAAAAGGGGGGTATTCCCTCATTTGGTGTTTTGATGATGGTGGCAGAGAGCACGGTCTAACACGTCAGTCCAAATCCAAAGGAATTGAATCAAGTGCAACTGGACTTGGTATATATCCGTGAAGACGTTTTGCCTCTCATCCAAGACGCTTCATCGGTTCGTGCCTTTCGGACTACACCAAGCTAGTCTGACTGGCTGGTGATGAGACTCAGATATTTATCCTCTTTGGAGTCGTTATCAGAGCTATTGATGTCCATGGCTCTTCGTGTTCTGATGTTTAGCAACGCCCGTCATTATCAGAGCTATTGATGTACATGGCTCTTTGTGATCCGATGTTAAACAGCGACGGTCGTTGGGGGTGTTAGTTTCGACTTCATTGTTCAGTGGTCATGAGAGTCATTGGAGCCGTTAGTGACCGACTGTTGTTCTTGGAGGCCAGGCTTCTTGAGTCTCCTGGGTAGAGCTGAAAGGACGGCATTGTAAGTGGGAGATAGGTGGTGTTGCAGACCTCCTCCTCTGTTGAGGGATGGTTTTTCCAGTTTTGCATAGATGGCTTCCTTCACCCCTCTTTCAAACCATCTATCTTCCCTGTCCAAAATGTGTACGTTGCTGTCCTCGAAGGAGTGTGTCTTCTCCTTTAGGTGTAGACATCAATAGCTCTGATAACGACTCCAAAGAGGATAAATATCTGAGTTTCATCACCAACCAGTCAGACTAGCTTGGTCCAGTCAGAAAGGCACAAACTGATGAAGCCTCTTGGATGAGAGCCGAAACATCTTCACGGATATATACCAAATCCAGTTGCACTTGATTCAACTCCTTTGGATAACCATGACCTGGATGAATGAGAACATTCACAGACACGTCAGTCCAAAATCTCCCATAGGTGTTCAACTGGGTTGCGACCTGGTGACTGCAAAGGCCATAGCATATGATCTACATCATTTTCATACTCCTCAAACCTTTCAGTGACCCCTCATGCCCTATGGATGGGGGCATTGACATCCTGGAAGAGACCACTTCTATCAGGGTAGAAAGGGTTCTTCTTAGTATAAAGGTAATCATTCAGAATAACTTTGTATTGACACTTCCTGTCAGTACTGAACCACATGCTTGGACTCAAAACGCAGACTCAGTCTCAGTTCACAAAAATCAGTCCTTTTAATCGGAAAGAGGTCGGTACACAGGTGATCAGGTAACGAGGCAACAGTGTCCAAATCGGCAGGCGAAAGGCAGGGTCGAAAAGGCAAAAAACAGGTCAGGAAACTACAGGGCTAAAGAAACTCACACAAGGGAAAAAATGCTGGAACGCTGTCACAAGGAACAAGATGAACTGGCACAGAAGGAAGAGAACACTAAGGGCCCTTTCACACTTATGTTGTTTAGTCCGGACTTTTACACTTTCCAGAAAAGTCCGAACCAGATTGCCAGGTGTGAAACCTCTTGGACCAGGGTACAGGGATCAAAGACTCGGTCTTTGGTCCAAGCTCAGGAGGTAGTCTCGGTTCAGACCAAGGTTCATGAATGTCTAATGTGAAATCAAAGGTTCGGACTTTCGGATCAATCATAGGAAGTCATAAAACAAACAGTAACACCGAGCAACAGCGAGCGCACCTGGCAACAACGAGCCAAAAGTTCAAGTCAAGGTCCGCTGGTATGAAAGCAAAAGTCCTGAACCTAATGACTATAAAATAACAGATGTGATAGCACCAGAACCAGACTCTGATTCAGACCTTGGTTTGGACTTTCAAGTGTGAAAGGGACCTTAGGAGGGGAGACAATGAGACACAGGTGCAACACATTAGGGCAGGGCAGGTAATCACACAGGGGGGAGACACGTGAGGGCAGGAAGTAAAGGACCTGAAACGAGACAAGAGGTGAGTAACAAAATAAAACAGGAAGTACAAGACAAAGAACACTGGGAGAAACAAAAGATAACTTAACTATCCAGACGGGGTGTGACAACTTCCCTCTAAAGGGACAAGTGGACCCAAAGCAAAATGCCCCTACAACATAACAGAGCCCCCAGAACACCTCACTGTAGGGGTCAAGCATTCAGGTTTTTCTTTTAATTTGTCACCCGTCTGTATCTATATACAAACCCTTCAGATGAATTCTGCATCATATTTCTTCCATCTTGTTTTGCTGTATGCAGTGCAAGAAGATCAGTGCGATCATGCATAGCTGCCGATAAAGCCGTGCAGGGTAAAGACTGAAAACAAACACTGGACACCAGCTTGAAATTTGTTTTTTTAGCCTAACCTTTCCGTTGGAGGTAGTTGAAGGAGCGTAGAAAGCCAGAGGGAGAGGGAAGCCTAGGCTCAACTTCCCCTCTGAGCTGGGCAAACTCATCCCCTGGGAGGTCTATGAGCCGTGTAATGTTGCTGAGCACCAGATCTGAGAAGACCTGGGGATGGTCGTGTCTCAACCTCTCCACAAAGAAGTCCGGGTTGAAGATCACTGGCTGGCCAGAAGACGCAGCCTCCTCGCTGACAACCATGTTGCACACCGTGCCTCTGTTTGAGAGACAAATCATGATAGTTTTAAACAGAATACCAGCAGGTCAACACATCACACCAACAAAAAGTTCTACTCAAATGAAGAGATCCATCAAATGACAAGAGACACTTTCAATACAGTAAGACATTAAATACAAATACATAATCAAATGTAGGGCCGGGGGATATGGCCTAAAAATAAAATCTCCCGATTTTTTCACACCAATCGATTTTTTTTCCTTCTTAAAAACACACAACAAATAACAAAGAAATTATTCAAAACAAGTTTTGCTTTTATTTTGTTTTGATTTTCCCTTTTGGGATTTGAACAAAATTTCCCCTTAGGGTTAAAGTGCAACGAAACACAAGTCTTGAAACAAGCGTGTAAACAAGATGGCAGGCCCTGCCATTGTAAACAACAGCAAAAATGCAACATTTCAGCACCTTTCTACTGGCTTCAAACAATGTCCCAACTTACAGGGACCTAATCTCCCAGTTTTGAAAACATACCTAAGAAAATGTTCACTTCTCTGACAGTGATACAGTGCACCTTCAAACCAATGTAAAAAAAACCCATAAAAGTGCTTCCTCTTGAAAAAAAAGTTTCTGATACAACACTTTTTGAAAACATAAATTTAACATGTCAGATTACATGCCATTACAAAAATAGATAATTTTCCCCATTGGGATTGATACAGTGCAAACAGAACTTTCATTTAAGTTCATATGTTGTGCATTTAAACAAAGGTGCCTCTTGTATACAAAAATTATTTTGTCCCTATTTTGAATCCTTGAATAAGTATACAAAATCAAACATCTGCATGCATTGCAAAGTCAACATCAAATTTTAGTAAATGTACAGGATGTGAGGTGCTTGCAATACTGTCTTTAGTTTTTTTTTTTTTTTTACAAATATTTTGCAAGGAATACAAGCCTGTCTACTACCTCTGGCTTGAGGCATGCCCTGTTGCATGTAACAATGCCCCCCCCCAAACACTAAAAACCCTCTCTGACGGGGCACTTGCAGCAGGGATAGAAAGGTATTTCTTGGCCAGATTACTGAGCCTCGGGAAGTTTGGTTCGTGGCGCTTCCACCACTGAAGTAGATCAGTGTCTGGAGCTGCCTCAGGGGTCAACAGGTAGGTTGCCAGCTCAGTCTCTATTTTCCCTGCTTCTGACTGGTAGGGAGATGGCAGTGGCACATTCTTCTTGAAGAAGGAAGCTCAAGTCATTTTCTTATTCGGTGGAGGCTGTGCTTCTTGACACACTTGCACAGCTAGACCAGGCTGCTGTGGTGTACTTTTTTCAGCAGGCGCAGGCAGAGACATCAGCTCGGTGACAGCCCTTTTTTTGACTTGTTCCACCTTGCCTGGGTCAGTGTAGGTTGTTCGGAACCTGGGGTCCATCAGTGAAGACATGTCTAAGAGTTCATCCATCATAAAGTTGCTGTATTTGTCATCAAGGTACCGAAGAATGTTTGTTTTTATAGTTTCAGTGAGCTCGGTGTCTTCCTCCTCTGGCTGTAGGAGCCCGGTTTTGAATAAATGGAGCACCGGTTTAATGTAGGAAACGCTAACATAAGCCTCCCCGGACAGGGCGTCAGTAAAGTCTTGGAGTGGTTTGACAGCTTTATTTATGGACTCTTAAACATCAATGTCTTGCCAAGTGGACACGAGATGCTGACCTTTCTTGTCTGAGCCCAGGATACGGGCTATGGCCTTCTCCTCTTCCAGAAATCTCTGTATAATTTTTTTGTCGTGAACCCCATTTGGTCAGGGACTCAGTTATTAGCTGATGAGGGGGTAGACCAAGCTCAGTCTGTACTTCACCCATCTCTCTTCTTTTTTTTTCCAGCTATAGGAAAAGGCAGCAACAGCCTTTTTACAAACCCCAATGGCACGTTCAATCCGTGGGTCCTCCACACCATTCTCTGTATAATAAATAAATAAAGAAAACACAAACAGAACAATTTTTACTGTGGCATGAACTACATTCACACACTTATTCTTCAATGTGTCACAACAAGTCTTTTTACACATTTCAACATTTTATTGACGCAAATGAAAGACACACACAAACACAGGGCATGTGTACCATTATGATGAATTGTGCCTGTACATTTAGAGTAAATTGATTAAAATGCATTAATCATGAATTATGCGTGTGAACATCATGCATTAAGGTGGCTTGTAGCACCCAATGATGTAATAATTTCCTGATAATGTACTAACGGATTGAAAATGTAATACAACTCAATAATGTAATAAATGGTAAATAGTAAATGCAATAACATGTCCTGACTGGTATTGTAATAAAATGTTTACTGATAAAGTAATATCTTATTACATCACTGGGAATTAAATACATTTTCAGGTCGACCATTTTTTCCACATCACTTGAATGCATCATTAGACTCTTACCTATAGCGTTGTGCAGTCTGTGTCCAAAGCACTGGAGGTTGGGCCACTCGTTGTCTTTGAGAGCTTTGATTATGTTGGTGCCACTGTCTGTTGTCATACAGATGAGTCGGTCTTCAGCAAGGTTCCAGGAGTTCAGAGCATCTTTTAGCCCCTGGGCAATTATCTCACTTTTGTGATCCTCAGGGAAATACGCTGTTTGGAGACAGACGCTTCGCAGAGTCCAGTTGTTGTTGATAAAATGTACAGTCAAACTCATGTAGGGCTGCATGGTTCGGCTGGACCACAAGTCTGTTGTGGTGGAGTAAAACGACACCTCCTGCAGCTCTCTAGCCATCTTTTCCCGCGTGCAGTTGCACAGGTGAGGCAAGGCAATGCCGGCAAACTACTTGCGGCTTGGTAGTACATACTTGGGGTGGAAAGTTTTTAACAGGTGGATAAACCCCGGCTTTTCCACTGTGTAAATGGGGACCATGTCTTTAGCCATATGCAGCGCGACTGCATCAGTAAGAGTTTTCCACCACGTCCCTTTCTTATCGTAAGGGACACAATGTGAAAAGGAATCGGCTAACGTGGATTGTTTTTTAGCGGGTGTTTGTGGGCTGCGGTCTTGTGAATCCTGCAGAGAGCAACATTTCTCCCACTCCGCTGCATATGCCTCTGCTTTAGGTGCTGAAATACATTCGTTGTACTGCTACCTTTAGTTGCAACAGCTTTAGAGCAAACTTTAGAGTAGGTTGTGGTTTGTTCGCTGTCGGACGCCACAAAACCAAACCAGTTCCACACCACCGAGGACAATGTGCCTTTTTTGGGGACAAGCTCATCCTTGCTTGCTGCCATGTGCATTTGTGGAGAAGCGGGGGGAGGGGGGCAGCGGGGCAGCGCACTCTGACCTACGGGAGCTCAAGACGGAGCGCCGGCGGTGGAAGTTCATGAGAAAATCGATTTTCATTAAAATTAAATCGTCCTTAATTACAAATTCGAATGAATCGATAAAATCGATTTATCGCCCAGCCCTAATCAAATGTAAAACAAACCCCAAAATAATCCACACTCAAGAACAACTCCTCTAACTTAACACTATTCAGTTGCCTCTGAGACCAGCAAAACTCTCTGTATTACGACTGTGGAGCGCTGGTGATCCAGCATGGAGACACATCTTCAGATACGATGGTGTTTGGATCGGTATATTTAGACACAGACTCAGACACAAAACAAAACCTGAAAAGGGAAGCTACAATAAATGGAACTGATCGATAAAACACAAATGTACACAATTTTTCATTCATATTACTTTGGATGAACAAAAGACTAAACTGATACTCAACACCGAAAAGACACATGGTCCCTAAATAAAATCAAGTTAGAAAGCATAATAAAATTATTCATTCCAATTCTGAATGTCAGACATTTTGCTGAGAAACGGAGAGTGACACTGATAACACCACTTTTTAAGAGTGATAATAGTTCTGACTGCTCAAAATTACACAAGGACATGTGTGACTAGCACCTTGGGAAATGAGGTCTAAAGTATTAGTAACTCAAGGCTTACTGAGATCTCCATCTATCCATCCATTATCCGAACCGCTTATCCTGTCCTCAGGGTCGTGGGGATGCTGGCGCCTATCCCAGCAGTCATTGGGCGGCAGGCGGGGAGACACCCAGGACAGGCCGCCAGACCATCACAGGGCCGAGACACACACACACACACACACACACCCACACACCCACACATTCATACCTAGGGACAATTTAGTACGGTCGAGTCACCTGACCTACATGTCTTTGGACTGTGGGAGGAAGCCTGAGCCCCCGGAGGAAACCCACACAGACACGGGGAGAACATGCAAACTCCACACAGAGGACGACCCGGGACGACCCCCAAGGTTGGACTACCCCGGGGCTCGAACCCAGAACATTCTTGCTGTGAGGCGATTGCGCTAACCACTGCGCCACCATAACTCATATGTCTACATATGAATGTCCTGCTCCCTGTAACCCATACTCACATAATAATAATAATAACAACAGTGATAACAGACTTCATTTGTATAGCACCCTTAATACAAAACATGTAGCTCAAAGTGCTTTACACTTAAAAAGCCATTTGAAAGATCAACTAATGAAAAATACATTTAAAGGCGAAAAAGGTCATGTAAAAACAGCACATGGGACTCCATGTGACGTATGCCGGGAAAAGGCTAGGTTAAAGAGATATGTTTTTAAATGCTGTCTAACATTTTCAACAGAGCCTGCCTCTAATGTCTTTGGGTAAGCAGAAAAAAAATACAAAACATAAAAAAAAGCTAACTAACATTATGAGAATAGGCATGAAAGAATACTATAATGAAGAATTAAAGACCGATAAAAACAACACCAAAGGTGTGTGGAACATGTTGAATAGTATTGTTAGAAATGGATCTAGAAGCCCAAGCTGCCCTCAGTACTTTACAGATTATGATAAGACTATAAATAACATGGACGACGTGGTCAATGGCTTTAATGAGAGGGTCTAAGGGCAGGATGTTGTGTTGCTGTTAAGCCCACTGAGGCAAATTTGTAATTTGTGATATTGGGCTATACAAATAAAACTGATTTGATTTGATTTTGATTTAATGTACTGTTTTGTTGCTTGGTTTGGTAATTTGACTCTGGCCAATAAAAAAAGGCTTGATAGACTCATCAAAAGGGCTGGTAAGATATCAGGGGGAAGTCAAGTCCAGCTTACTGACCTTTATAATAGGAAGGTGTTCAGAAAGGCTACTTCCCTTCTGGAGTGCCAAGGTCACCCCCTTCGGCCAGAGTTTGAACTGTTACCCTCAGGTCGTTGGTTGAGGACGCCCTGTATTAGGACTAAGACATACAGGGCTTCCTTTGTCCCCACTGCCATTCAATTGTTAAACAGTAGATAGTGTTCATCTGTTGTCTGCAGATCCCTTGTTTTCTTGGTCTGTATATTCGAAGTCCTTTGGTTCTCCTTGCCCACTATGTCCATCCATTCCATTATCTAAACCACTCATCCTGCTCTCAGGGTCACAGGGATGCTGGAGCCTATCCCAGCAGTCATTGGGTGGCAGGCGGGGAGACACCCTGGACAGGCCGCCAGGCCATCACAGCGCTCTCTCTCTCTCTCACTCACACACACACACACAGGGACAATTTAGTGCGGCCAATTCACCTGACCTACGTGTCTTTGGACTGTGGGAGGAAACCGGAGCCCCCGGAGGATACCCACGCAGACACGGGGAGAACGTGCAAACTCCACACAGAGGACGACCCGGGACGACCCCCAAGGCTGGACTACCCCGGGGCTCGAACCAAGGACATGCTGTGATGCGACCATGTTAACCACTGCGCCACCCAGAGCATTTTCTCATAAAAAAACAAAAAAACAAAACACAAAACATGTCAAAAGAAGTGAAATTCAGAAAATAAAATGACATTTCTCTGAATGTGCCACCTGTCCTGTTGTCAATTCTGCCTTTGGTGTTTGTATGTTTTGTTTTTGTGTGAGAGTTTTATTATACTGGCTGCACACTAATTTCCCTGTCAGGGCCAATAAAAACACGTCGACTCTGATACAGCCCCCTGTGTAATGGCAATACATCACCCCCTGAACGGAGATGAAGGAGAAAGACGGGGGAGAAAAACAAAAATGGACATAGTTGAGCCGACATTGGTTGATATTATTTAGTCTCGAACTTACAGCTAAGTGAACACATAGTTATTTCAGTTGGCTCTAACATTAACGCTGGGTTATTTCGGGGTGATATGGACTTTAACCTTTAGTTTGGTTACTCGTACATTACGCTGATCTACGCTGGTGTTACGCTACCTGGTTCTAGCCAGGCTAGCTAGCTACGTTAGCTAGCAGCCGGTTCATCAGAGAGTAAAAAGCGGGTGACGCGAAAGGCGACAGCAGCCACTTCGGGGAACGAGATGATATAAAACCTCGTTTCCACCTGTTTAATATAAACGCGGCCATGCGTGACATCTTTATTCTAGTACCTTCTATCCTGTCTGTTGTTGTTATTGTTGCTGTGAGGCTCCTTCCCCGCAGCCATCTTCGCTTCAAATCTTCCGCTCTATCAGTCGTGGCCCCGCCCACTGGGAGCAGATTGGTTAAGCGGGACGTTGCACGCGTTTCGAATCCGTCCCTGCCGCAAGCTGGTTGGTCAAGCCGGTTGTTCCGTCACTGCACGCGCACCAGAGTATTCTGGGCGGATGTTCAGCGTAATATAAGAAGCCCAAACAGCCCACTTTCAGGAAACAGACGTGTTTATTTGTCTTGAAGGTAATGGGATGGAAAGAGGTGTCGTTTGCTTTACACAGTTAATTTCATAATTGGGAAAATTCCACATTCATAAGAAGAGATGGGCGGACTCCAAAGCAAATTTTGGACATTCTCATCAAGAACTGCACCATTATGGCACTACAATAAGAGAACTTAAAAACAAGAAGGCAATTAGAACTAATTGTGTTAAATTTCTTATAGACTGACAACACTTTAATTTGAAGAAAAAAAACATTTTTTTTATTCTTCTCCTTTTTTGTGTATGCACCCCTGGCATAAACAGTTTGTGTTGTTCATAATGTAATGTACATGTTTTTTTTGCACTATATATATATATATATATACACTAGAAGAACCCCGCTACAATGTAGCGGTGTGGTTCTCCACCCGTCTAAATCTCCCTCCTCCTCTTCATCCTGCCAGCTAACCGCCTTCCCCCTGCCCCTAAACCCCCCCCTCAACTCCCTCCCCCCAAATGCTCAGAATCATCTGAAATGCCGAGAAAAGTGGTTTTTACCCATTTTTAGAAAATGCATATTTTGCATAATTATGCATAATTTTAATTTGCTGGGATTTTCCCTTACTCTCTGAGACAATACCTACCACCTCCAAAAAGAATTAGGATTAGGATCATAAATGCTTTAGTTTCTGGTCCCGCTATCTACACTAACACCACACACACACACACACACACACACACACATTACGAAAATATATGAGTAGACATATATGGGGAGAGAGAGAGAGAGAGAGAGATTGATTGATTGATTGATTGATCGATCAAGCCGGTTGACTGACGTATAAAAGTTTACGACTGTCAACCAAGTTCTTTTTTTTTAATTGAGGCTCCAACGTCTTTTTTTCAAGAAAGTTGACAGCCTCTTATTTGAGTTTATTTGGAAAAATAAGATCCATGGTCTTAACAGAAAAGTACTCTGGCACAGTCTTTAAGATTACCTGGATAAAGAATTACATGCTAAACAAAAACGAGCTTTAGTGCCTCATCCCAAATATCATGTTTGAAAAAGTTGGTGGGGTAGAATTCCCTCTTAAATGCAACCGTGGTACAAAATACCCGTCAAGTTGTCCAGTTTCCGTTGGCAGGCCCTCTTATCTTGGCTTCTCATTTACTAACATAGTTTCTCTCCCCATAAACATTTCATTTGGAATAACAAGCTCATCGTGTTCAAGTACAAATCTTTATTGTTTGACCGTTGGGTTTATGATAGCATATTGTGGGTGACACAACTACTTAATGAAAAAGGACACCTTCTCACATATATAGAAACTTTTAAGGAAAAGGAAACTCGGTCGTGGAGTTTGCGATAGTTTGTGATGCTGCTCCATCAGGCTTAGTAAGATTATTGCAATGCAGTGATGTATATAATGAAATCTCTACCTTTACTGTGAAGATCATGTTAAATGGTATGGATATTAAGGGAAAAATTTGTAAAAAGAGGTATATTAGGAATGTACTTATTAATTACACAACTCCTGACGCAAAACATTTTCAGGAGATTCGATCTGAAAACGTTGACTGGAATGTAACCATTAGCGATGAGTTTTGTGTCAGCAACAACGTTAAAGATGTTTATTCCAAAATAATTCGTCTTGTTTATCCAACAAATCACACACTTAAAAAAATACAAGGGTGATATTGATGTAAAATGTGCTTTTTGTGATTATGCTGTTGAAGCAACTTTTTAACCCAGCCAACTGAGGATGCACAAGCCAGTGCATTCTTAGTGCCGGTCTCAAGCCTTTGCCAAATCAAATATGCGGCTCTCAAGGCCCGGGTTACCAAAAACTACCACCGGTAGCGCTGGCTAGCAGGGTGCCGGTGGAAATTATGCTACCGTTGGGTGAAGGAGAAGGAGGAGGAGAGGGGGAAGGCATGTCCAGAGGCAGCGGGAGAGGAGGAAGGGTAGGAGTGTGGAGGTGAGAGTTGGAACTTTCAATGTTGGCACTATGACTGGAAAAGGGAGAGAGCTGGCTGATATGATGGAGAGAAGAAAGGTAGGCATACTGTCTGTGCAAGAGACCAGGAGCATCGGAGGAGGGTTCAAACTCTTCTACCATGGTGCGAATGGGAGGAGTAATGGGGTAGGGGTAATTCTGAAGGAAGAGTATGTCAAGAGTGTGCTGGAGGTGAAGAGAGTGTCAGACAGAGTGATGAGTATGAAGCTGGAAATTGAAGGTTTATTGCTGAATGTTATCAGTGCATATGCCCCGCAAGTTGGGTGTGAGATGGAAGAGAAAGAAGGATTCTGGAGTGAGTTGGATGATGTGGTGGAGAGGGTACCCAAGGAGGAGAGAGTGGTGATTGGAGCGGACTTCAATGGACATGTTGGTGAAGGGAACAGAGGTGATGAGGAGGTGATGGGTAGGTGTGGTGTCAAGGAGAGGAATGTGGAAGGACAGATGGTGGTGGATTTTGTGAAAAGGATAGAAATGGCTGTGGTGAATACATATTTCAAGAAGAGGGAGGAACACAGGGTGACGTATAAGAGTGGAGGAAAGTGCACACAGGTGGACTATATCTTATGTAGGAGGTGTGATCTGAAAAGGATTGGAGACTGCAAGGTGGTGACAGGGGAGAACGTAGCTAGGCAGCATCGGATGGTGGTCTGTAGGATGATGCTGGAGACCAAGAAGAGGAAGGAGTGAAGGCAGAGCCAAGGATCAAATGGTGGAAGCTGAAGAAGGAAGACTGTTGTGTGGAGTTCAGGGAGGAGGTAAGACAGGCACTGGGTGGTAGTGAAGAGTTGCTGGATGGCTGGACAACCACTGCAGAAATAGTGAGGGAGACAGCTAGGAAGGTACTTGGTGTGTCATCAGGACAGAGGAAGGAAGACAAGGAGACTTGGTGGTGGAAT
>NC_079223.1:47076301-47183801 GCF_029633865.1 Lampris incognitus | reverse complement strand
AGTAGTAGTATCAGCAGTATCAGCAGTAGTAGTAGCAGTAGTAGTAGTAGTAGTATCAGCAGTATCAGCAGTAGCAGTAGTAGTAGTAGTATCAGCAGTAGTAGTAGTAGTTAAGACCTTCTAAATGCTCAGGAGTGCCTATGATGTAAGAAGGCGAGAGGTGAGAGATGTAGACTGATCGACCCCCACCCTGCCCAACAGTGACCCAGTTCTCATAATAAAGCAATGAAAACCTGGTCCCTTACAAAGTCCTACAAGGCCTTCTCAGTGTTTCTGCTTCCTCTTGGTGATGACTCAGAAGCCCGTCTGCATACCACGACAAACCACTTAAAACTGTGTATTTGTGGAGGGAGCCGCCGGAGGACAATGGGACTCGGGACACATCGCTGCTCTGCTTTCGACTGAGTAATTGTCCAATAAGGTCTTGGCAAAATCAAAGCACGAGTGGGGATTCGGTAAACATGACGGGCCCCGGACAAAAATGAGCGGCTGTCCTTCTGTTCTGTGTGTAAAAGAGTGTTTATTTATATACAAAACGATGCCGCGTTACAAATCATGTTCCTACACGCCGGCCAACTGCTCCTGCAAAACATACCCGATCATAAACACGTTCATTCTACCTACAAACAAGCGACCAAGACACACAAACGCCACGGTGGAGACGATGCACTCTTAGGTTAGAGAGCCGTGATGTCCAGGCCTGTTATTCCGGCGTCCTTTGCCATGGCGTAGAAGTGGCCTTGTTTTTCAAACAAGTTGCCGGGCGAGTCAAATTCCACGATCTCTCCGTCCCTCAGGACCATGACCCTGCCATTCGCACGAAGACAGAGACAGACGGGGGGAGAAAGAGAGGTTTGCTGTTTAGATATTGGCGCCCTTCGTTGGTAGCAGCAAGTTTAACTAAAAGAAGAATACTTTCACCGTGCCAGATTTTTGGCGATTCACTTCATCCCTGGATGTGTGCGCATGTGTGCACCATCGTGTGCATGTGTTGTACTGTATTCGTATGTGCAAGTCTCTGACAGGCTCGTGGACGTCATCCGTGAGAAGACGAACGAGCGTGTCAATGGTGGTTGCCGGCCCCTCGGCTAACCAGCCACAAGGGAGCCAACTTAAAGGACACTCCCCTAAAATAAAAGATATTGTACCTTATTCATTTATTGGACTATTCCCCTGTCTGTCAACAAATGATCAGCCATGCCCCCAGACGTGCACGAAGTACTTGTACTTTGCTCGATCACTGTTCCACAACTAATGTGGTTTAGTCGCTCAATATCGACCCTGTGCTATGGAGTCACACTCTGCTGGAATAAGCTGCCCGTGCTGCAGAGAATGAACCACAAGTTCAAAGTCATCACAGAGTGAACAGATAAAAAGGGCAACATGATTGATTCTGGCCTAATTTCTGATCAATGGATTAATTTCATGGAATACTAATTAATTAATTTCATGGTATACTAAGTCTTTTTTGATGGTGGGATTAGTATCTATCTATCGATCGATCGATCGATCTGTCTGTCTGTCTGTCTGTCTGTCTGTCTGTCTGTCTGTCTGTCTGTCTGTCTGTCTATCTATCTATCTATCTATCTATCTATCTATCTATCTATCTATCTATCTATCTATCTATCTATCTATCTATCTATCTATCTATCTATCTATCTATCTATCTATCTATCTATCTATCTATCTATCTATCTATCTATCCGTCTATCTATCTATCTACTTATTTATTCCCCCCTTTATTCAAAAGATCGAGATCCAGATCGACGGATCGTCACACCCCTACGGCAAACACAACAAAAGGGATGAGGAAGAGTGCCGAGGAAGCACAGAAACGATGTGTGAAAGGACGGAAGGCTATCTACCGGGAGCAGTCCATGATGCTGTGCAGGCGGTGGGCGATGGTGAGGACGGTGCAGTGGGCGAACTCTTGGCGGATGGTCCTCTGGATGAGGTCGTCCGTTTCCAGGTCCACGGCTGCGGTGGCCTCATCCAGGATCAGGACACGAGACCTCCTCAGCAGAGCCCGGGCCAGACACAGCAGCTGCCTCTGTCCAACGCTGCGGTGAGAGGTAGGCGATGACATACAACCAAGAGAGATGAGAGTGGGTGAAGGTTAATGGGTCGCATGAAGTGCAGTAAATCCATTCACACGGGGCCTCTGACAAGTTAATCAGGAATGTCAGCAGCGCGCCCCCCGATGGCAGGAACTACTGTCTGTGATATATGTGTCGTATATGCTAAATGAATATTAAAAGTTTTGCAGTTCGTCTCGGTGGACTCGGTGGGTGGGAAGGTGATGTTTGACCAGGTGTAAACACAAAACCCTGCAACAGACGGCTGACAGGCGAAGAGAGGGAAGACGAGCATGCTTCCGTTTGGAAAACTAACAGTAAAACTGTCCCAACACACAAATTAATGGCATTCCCATCTAGTGACTCAATCTGAGAACAAAACTGAAATTCCCACCCCCCCCCTCTTTTTTTTCTCCCCTATTACCCCACTCCTCCGAGCCGTCCACCCTGATCCGGGGGGGGGCTGCAGACTACCACATGCCTCCTCCCATACATGTGGAGTCACCAGCCGCTTCTTTTCACCTGACAGTGAGGAGTTTCACCAGGGGGAGGTAGCGAGTGGGAGGATCATGCTACCCCTCCCCCGGACAGGCGTCCCAACCGACCAGAGGAGGCGCTATTGCAGCGACCAGGACACCCCCCCACATCAGGCTTCCCCCCCGCAGACACGGCCAATTGTGTCTGTAGGGATGGCCGACCAAGCCGGAGGTAACGCGAGGATTCAAACCGGCGATCCCCGTGTCGGTGGGCAACGGAATAGACCTCTATGCTACCCGGACCACTATTCACTGGGATTTTGATTCAAACAAGTGGGACTTGACTCGACAGAGTCCATATCTACATTTTGCAGCATGTGTTACGTAAGCGTAAAATGTCTCCGCCCTGCGCTGGCCGGCGCAGTGTTGGTGTTTTGGATTTACCCACCTCAGGTTCTCTCCTCCCTCTGCTACGTCATGCTGCAGACCTTCCCTTAAACTCGTCACGTGCTCCTTTAGGTGGGACAGCTCCAGCACTTGCCAGATGTCCTCATCGCTGAAGGTCTCGAAAGGATCCAGATTCATCCTCAGTGTCCCAGAGAAGAGCACCGGATCCTTTATGCACCGGGTCGGAATGTGTTAGTGTGCTGTTGTGTATGAAACGCAGTGTGTGTATGTGTGTGTGTATGTGTGTGTGTATGTGTGAACATGTGTGTTTGCTTGCAGGTGAGGGTGGGCATACCTGTGGTATGATAGTGAGTCTGCTTCTTAGGTCATGCAGGCCTATTGTGGAAATATCTATCCCGTCAATCAGGATGCGTCCGTTTGAAGCCTCAATGATCCTAAAGAGGCAGTTAGTCAGGCTCGACTTCCCCGCTCCGGTACGGCCCACGATACCGATCTGAATACAGAGAGAGAGGCCATGGACGACGTCTCACTTTCATGTTACCATGTGCAGTACAAATCCAGAAATCTGGGAGCTCACTTCAACAACAAAGCTGCTCGAATGATGTGAGACTGGTTCAGAAAACAACGGTTCCTCTTTTCCCTTATGGATTTCTCTATTGATGTGGGGGCCCTAAGCTACAGTATCTGCTGATGCAGGGCCCAAGTTAGTCTCTATTGATGCAGGGGCCCTAAGCTACAGTCTCTACTGATGCAGGGGCCCTAAGCTACAGTCTCTACTGATGCAGGGCCCAAGTTAGTCTCTATTGATGTGGGGGCCCTAAGCTACAGTATCTGCTGATGCAGGGCCCAAGTTAGTCTCTATTGATGCAGGGGCCCCAAGCTACAGTCTCTACTGATGCAGGGCCCAAGCTAGTCTCTATTGATGCGGGGGCCCTAAGCTACAGTATCTGCTGATGCAGGGCCCAAGCTAGTCTCTATTGACGCGGGGGTCCCAAGCTACAGTCTCTACTGATGCAGGGCCCAAGCTAGTCTCTATTGATGCGGGGGCCCTAAGCTACAGTCTCTCCTGATGCAGGGCCCAAGTTAGTCTCTATTGATGCGGGGGCCCTAAGCTACAGTCTCTACTGATGCAGGGCCCAAGTTAATCTCTATTGATGCAGGGGCCCTAAGCTACAGTATCTGCTGATGCAGGGCCCAAGTTAGTCTCTATTGATGCAGGGGCCTTAAGCTACAGTATCTGCTGATGCAGGGCCCAAGCTAGTCTCTATTGATGCGGGGGCCCTAAGCTACAGTCTCTACTGATGCAGGGCCCAAGTTAGTCTCCATTGATGCGGGGGCCCCAAGCTACAGTCTCTACTGATGCAGGGCCCAAGTTAGTCTCCATTGATGCAGGGGCCCCAAGCTACAGTCTCTACTGATGCAGGGCCCCAAGCTACAAAGTCTCTACCGATGCAGTGAGCTGCTATTCTCATCTCTGTTTGTTTTGTGATTCAAAATTGTGTCGTACTTTGTAGCCGCCATCTGAATCCCATGCCGATCGGCATAGTGTCGACTACCATGTTGGGTATTTGCGTTAGTTTTACATTTAACAATGTTTAGTATTGTTTGCGTAGCCTATCTGACGGGGCGAGGGGGGGCCCAAAGGACGCGCGTGCCCCAGGGCCCCCTGGTGGGTTAATCCGGCCATGGGGTAGTGTAACGACCACCGATGACTAGACTCGCCAGCCCTTGGCTAACGGGTCCTTTAGTCGACTGGTTAGTGTAGTTGCCTGTGGTGCGGGCGATCCGGGTTCGTGTCCCGGCTGCCCACTGAATTCGCTACAGTATCAACACCATCCACTGGAATAAATGTGTACATTTGTTAATTATTTGGTGGAAATTTAGCAGACTGATTGCATTGTCATTCTTTTCACGTCCTGGAAAAGACGAAAGTAGGAGGCGTGTATAACGTCTTACGACCACGTGGACAGACCTTCTCAGCGATGTCTATGTCACAGGAGATGCCACGCAGCACCAGGTCTAATTCAGGCCTGTAGCGGACTTTGTAGTCTTCAAAACGCAGCCTTCCTGCCTCGGGCCACTTCTCTGGAGGACGAGTGTCAGTCACCCACTTGGCCTGTGGACACACACACACGCACACACACACACACACAACCAGTGTAAAGGCTGAGCAGTAAAAGCACAAAAAGGCCAAGCCAGGAGTTTTATACAATATGATGCTGAGTTTCATGTCTTATCTACTGGTGGACAGATTCATGTCTTATCTATTGGTGGACAGACTTGTGTACCGAACACTGCTGAAGACTATATCCTCATCTAGATACACAACATTTCAAGTCAAGTCTGGTTTATTTATATAGCAGTTAATCATCATTTGTGAATTAACAGAGGTAAGTACTTTTGCACACACTCATCCATCCATCCATCCATCTATCCATCCATCCATTATCCAAACTGCTTATCCTGCTCTCAGGGTCACGGGGACACTGGAGCCTATCCCAGCAGTCACTGGGCAGCAGGTGAGGAGACACCCTGGACAGGCTGCCAGGCCATCACAGGGTCAACACCCACACACACATTCACAGATAGGGACAATTTAGTACAGCTGATTCACCTGACCTACATGTCTTTGGACTGTGGGAGGAAACCGGAGTCCCCAGAGGAAACCCACACAGACACGGGGAGAACATGCAATCTCCACACAGAGGACGACCCGGGACGACCTCCAAGGTTGGACTACCCAGGGCTCGAACCCAGGACCTTCTTGCTTTGAGGCGACCGCGCTAACCACTGCGCCACCGTACCGCCACACGCTCGTCATGTTTAATGGAAATATAGGCACCAGAATCATGAATTACACACAGTCAGGGCTTGCACTGAACTGTTTGGATTACCAGCCAACATGGCTGCAAAACTTTATAGTTGCTAGCCACCCAGAATTTCCACTAGCCAAGTAGGTTTGCAACAGTGTGTGTCTTTTTTTGGCCTAGCTTATGTCTTGCACACACTAGAGGACATTTCAAATCCTAGTCAATACTGAAAAAGTGGGAAACCGCACGATGATAGACGGCACTGATTTTGTTTTGCAGTCGTCTATCACAAACCAAACGATCGGGCCGGAAAATGGCATCACACACTTACGATAACCCTTCATAATCAGAGACGTACAGCTTCCAGAACTGTTTTATTTTTAAGAGTTTTATTCTACTTTCTTATCACACAACCACAGGCCTTTCGAAAATTGCCAGGCAGTTAGCAACACTGGTGCCCCGTTAACCACACGGCAGGATTAAAAAGACATTCATGCTGCAGCCACAAGTGAGCTAATTTGCTAGTTTCCCGGCAAGCTGCAAAAGGGGTGTGTGAGTGTGTGGTAAGAAAATAAATTTAAACGGTTCTGACAGTCGGGAGTCTGATTCGTTGTTAATACGACTGCTAAGTGTGTGATCCCATGTGTCGGCCTGATCTTTTTTATGGGTGCAGCCTCCCATGTTTTCAATATTTAGGGTCTGAGATGTCCTCTAGTATGTGTCAAGCATTAATAGCGGTCACTTGCACACAGTTGAGAGAACCAGAGACCGTCTCACGTTCATCTCATCTTCAGCCGCTTCTCCGGGGTCGGGTCGTGGTGGCAGCAAGCTAAGTAGGGCACTCCAGACGTCCCTCTCCCCAGCAACGCCCTCCAGCTCCTCCTAGAGATCCCAAGGTGTTCCCAGGCCAGATTGAACATGTAGTCCCCTCCAGCGAGTTCTGGGTCTACCCCGGTTTTTCCTCCCAGTTGGACGTGCCCGGAAAACCTCCAATGGAAGGTGCCCAGGAGGCATCCTAATCAGATGCCTGAACCATCTCAACTGGCTCCTTTCGACGCGAAGGAGCAGCGGCTCTACTCTCAGCTCCCTCCAGATGTCCGAGCTCCTCACCCTACCTCTAAGGCTGAGCCCAGACACCCTATGGAGGAAACTAATTTGAGCCGCTTGTATCCACGACCTTACCCTTTCGGTCATTACCAAAAGCTCATGACCATAGGTGAGGGTTGGAATGAAGCTTGACCGGTAAATTGAGAGTTTTACCTTCCAGCTCAGCTCCCTCCTCACCACAATGGTCCAGTACAACGTCCGCATTACTGCTGATGCTGCACCAATCCGCCCGTCAATCTCCCGCTCCATCCTACCCTCACTCATGAACAAGACCCCGAGATACTTGAACTCCTTCACTTCAGGCAACACCCCATCCCCAACCCGGAGGGAGCAATCCACCATTTTCCAGTAAAGAACCAGGGCCTCAGATTGGAGGTGCTGACTCTCATCCCGGCCATTTCACACTCAGCTGCAAACTGCCCCAGTGCGCGCTGGGGGTCGCGTTCTGATGAAGCCAACAAAACCACATCATCTGCGAAGAGCAGAGATGCAATTTTGAGGTTCCCAAAATGGACACATCACAAACAGAATCGGAGACAAGGGACAACCTTTCCGGAGTCCGACACCCACCGAAAATGTGTTTGACTTTATGCCAAGAATACACACAGCTCTCACTTTGGTTATATAAGGACCAGATGGCTTGTAACAACTGCCCCGGTACCCCATACTCCCACCATACCCCCCCCCATAGACTGCCCCGGGGTACACGGTCATAAGCCTTCTCCAAGTCCATAAAGCACATATAGGTCAAACTCCCATTCCTCCCTCAGCACTTCTGCAAGGGTAAAGAGTTGGTCTGTTGTTCCACGGCCTGGACGGAATCTGCATTGTTCCTCCTGGATCCGAGGTTCGAAAATTGGTCGGAGCCTCCTTTCCAGCACCCTAGAGTAGACTTTCCCAGGGAGGCTGAGCAGTCTGCCACTCCATAGGTACTGTCCCCAACCTTGAGGCAACACTGAAGAGACGTGTCAGCCAAGACAGCCTAACAATGCAGTTTCACCCCCATGAACACGGAGTCTGTTATACATCAGGTTATGTGTCAAAACACGGTGTCCCCATCAAGTGTAGGATTGGAAAATTGTGGCTTCACCTGCTTCAGGCAGATGCTGATGAAGTGATAATAAGTAGATGATTCATCACATGCCAAATTGGATGGTAATTTGATTGCACTACCTGCCTCAGTAAAGTTTTACCATATTAGGCGGGTTGGCGGGTGTTAATTTCAAGCCCTCATGCACACAAAACTACTGTTACTAAAGGCATCATCACTGAACTGACTGAGAGCCATAATAAGACGACAGCGTACTGCCTCTAATGAATGACATTTAAATAGCCGACTGGGCAATGAATTGTAGTGGCAATTTGATAATTTAATCAAATGGGAGCAGAAATAATGTGTTCGTTGTTACAGACCATTGAAGCTGTGAAGCTATGAAGAGCAGCTGTAGACAACTTTTAAACCCCCCCCAGCCAGTGTTTCCTAGTGTTAATATTGTTTGCACCACTATCGCAAAGACAACCAGATCGCTTCCAGTTCATTAGCAGCCTGGCCTGTGGCGTAGGCAGAAATCACAGTGAGGGTGGGTACAGAGAAAATCAGGTGGGCGGCAGGCCTGGCATGCCCAACACCAATCATACGTTATAGCTACTGAAATGCATATCTCATCTAATCTCATCTCATCTTATCATCAGCCGCTTCTCTGGGGTCAGGTCACGGTAAGTAGGGCACTCCAGACGTCCCTCTCCCCAGCAATGCCCTCCAGCTCCTCCTGGGGGATCCCAATGAGTTTCCAGGTCAGATTGGGCATGTAGTCCCTCCAGCGAGTTCTGGGTCTACCCTGGGTTCTCCTCACAGTTGGACGTGCCCGGTAAACCTCCAAAGGAAGGCGCCCGAGGGGCATCCTAATGAGATGCCAGAACCGCCTCAACTGGCTCCTTTCGATGGGAAAGAGGAGCGGCTCTACTCCGAGCTCCTAACCCTATCTCTAAGGCAGGGTGAGGGCTGGTTCCCGTGGTTCCCCAGCCCATCCCAGCAGCACCCGGTGAGAGCACAGGGACAGACATCCACTCTGACGGAGCCACCATGTTAGAGACTGTTCCTGTCAGTCACAGTGTGGCTACACCCACAACCCCTCTACCCAGTCAGACCTTGACCAGATCTGGACGGGTGTGCAAGCTAGTCGACAGGCTTGACCTGTAGACAAGTGCAATCATATGGCCTTTGGGGGGTGGGAAGGACAGAAGGGTACTAAAAAAAAAAAAAGGAGGCAAGAAAAAGAAAGTTGTGGTGACATTGATGTCAACCGTCCTTTCATCTCTACCCAGGAGACTCAAGATGCCTAGCCACCAAGAACAACAGTCGGTCACTAACGGCTCCAACGGCTCTCATGACCACTGAACAGTGAAGTCGAAACTAACACCCCCAACGACCGTCGCTGCTAAACAAATGCAAATCAATAGCTCCGATAACGACGTGCGCAGCAAAACATCGGTACACAAAAGAGCCACTCATATCTATGGCTCGGTTAGCGACAGGCGTTGGTAAACATCGGGACACAAAGAGCCGTGGACATCTATAGCCCTGACAACGACTCCAAAGAGGATAAATTCTGAGTCTCATCACCAGCCAGTCAGACTAGCTTGGTCTAGTCAGAAAGGCACGAACTGAGGAAGCCTCTTGGATGAGAGGTGAAATGTCTTCACGGATATATACCAAGTCCAGTTGCACTTGATTCAACTCCTTTGGATGACATTGATGTCGATAATGTTTGTGTTTAAGAAACTGTAACCCTTGGTTGAGTAAGAGAGCAGTATATGTTGAACTGTCTCAATTTGAGTTCATCTGGATTCATGATATGTGCTGTTAAAATAGCCATTTCTATTAAAGTGTTCGTTTGATGTCATAGCCAGGTAAATTCCATGTACCCTATCCAAAGGAATTGAATCAAGTGCAACTGGACTTGGTATATATCTGTGAAGACTTTCGCCTCTCATCCAAGAGGCTTCCTCAGTTCGTGCCTTTCTGACTAGACCAAGCTAGTCTGACTGGCTGGTGATGAGAGTCAGAATTTATCCTCTTTGGAGTCGTTGTCAGAGCTATAGATAGGATACCATGGATGAAACCATGGTATCCTACGACGTGACCTCGTTATTCACCTGAATCCCAACCATGGAGGCTTTGGAAACTGTGAGGCAACGTTTGCTACGGGACGACACCCTCCACAATAGGACCAACCTCAGCCCAGACCAGATTTGCCAACTACTGGACCTTTGCCTGAACACTACATATTTCCAATTCAGGGGCCAGTTTTACAGACAGAAACACGGCTGTGCAATGGGCTCACCAGTATCGCCCATTGTGGCCAACTTATATATGGAAGAGGTAGAACACAGGGCCCCGAACTCCTTCAGAGGAACACCTCCGAGCCACTGGTTCAGATATGTGGACAACACATGGGTCAAAATCCAAACACAAGAGGTGCAAGCGTTTACCAAACACATCAACTCAGTGGACAAGAACATTAAGTTCACAAGGGAAGACGTAAAGAACAACAGTTTGCCCTTCTTGGACTGTGACGTCCACATTGGGGAAGACAGGAGCCTCCACATTGGGGTTTACAGGACACCTACACACACAGACCAATATCTACTTTTCGACTCACACCACCCGCTGGAACACAAACTGGGTGTCATCAGAACTTTGCAACACA
Organism: Lampris incognitus; assembly: GCF_029633865.1. NCBI lineage: Eukaryota > Metazoa > Chordata > Actinopteri > Lampriformes > Lampridae > Lampris > Lampris incognitus. The sequence continues at coordinate 47,173,215 of NC_079223.1, read as the reverse complement.
GAGCTGACAATGTGCCCAGCAGCACTCAGGCCCAACGAGAAGAACACAAACACCTGAGGGGAGCTTTAAAAACCTGTAGCTACCCCAGATGGACCTTTGTGAAAACTGCAACACGTTCCAAAAAGACCAACCAGGTGAGCGATGAGGAGAAGAGGAACAGAAGGAATAGCACAGTCATCCCATATGTTTCTGGGGTCTCAGAGAAACTCAGGAGAATTTTCAACAAACACCGCATCTCGGTATACTTCAAACCCAGCAACACACTCCGACAAAGACTGGTTCATCCCAAAGACCGTGTACCACACACCCGGAAACGCAACCTGGTGTATGCTGTACAATGCAATGAGGATTGCACTGACCTATACATAGGAGAAACCAAACAGCCACTACACAAACGGATGGCCAACACAGAAGGCCAAACTCCTCAGGACAAGACTCAGCAGTCTATCTCCACCTAAAGGAGAAGACACACTCCTTCCAGGACAGCAACGTACACATTGTGGACAGGGAAGATAGATGGTTTGAAAGAGGGGTGAAGGAAGCCATCTATGTGAAACTGGAAAAACCATCCCTCAACAGAGGAGGAGGTCTGCGACACCACCTATCTCCCACTTACAATGCCGTCCTTTCATCTCTACCCAGGAGACTCAAGAAGCCTAGCCTCCAAGACTGGAAAAACCATCCCTCAACAGAGGAGGAGGTCTGCGACACCATCTATCTCCCACTTACAATGCCGTCCTTTCAGCTCCACCCAGGAGACTCAAGAAGCCTAGCCTCCAAGAACAACAGTCGGTCACTAACGGCTCCAACCACTCTCACGACCACTGAACAATGAAGTCCAAACTAACTAACTACTGGGGAAATAAAAGCGCTATTCTCTTCCTACTTCTGTTGCGCAATGGTTGATGCACTTCCTTTGTGCCATATATCGAGCATTCATTTTCTCAATCTGAAGACTGTCTATGAGAACAATAGCATGTTAAGGAATGACTGCGGTGATTTTCATTGTACACAACTGTGCCAAGGACAGCTTCAAAATGCTCATATGAAAATGCAAAACAGAGGCAAAAAAGAGCGGCAACATGTGCTCCTCTCTCTCGCAGCAGAAACTTTGGGGTTTTTCTAATCAATAAAGGTTGTTGTTAACAGGCTGGCAAAGATTGCATGATCAGAAAATATTCAATTAACAGCCCAGTCAAGCTGACAGCTTTTTTTCTTTCTTTTTTTTGTGTGTGCGGGAAGCGTTTAGCATACCTCATTCTCAATCTCTGAGTACTCACTGACTCTCTCCACAGCCACAATGTTGGTCTCCAACTCTGAGGATGTCCTCACCAACCAGTTGAGGGTCTGGGTTACCTACAGAGTCACAGCATGTTGGGGGGTGGAGAGTATTACTGGGTGCAGTGTAGAAAACATTCAAGTAGTTGCTATCCGTTGCCCTCATCCTTTGCAGAACCAAGACTCATCATCACCATCATCATTATGGTCATCATCACCGCTGTCTCATTAAATATTACTGCAGAAATTATTGCTATGTGTAGTGTGTGTGTGCAAGCAAGGAGTTTGCGTGTATGGGTGTAGGTGTGAGAGTTTTAAGAGTGTGTGTGTGTGTGTGTGCATGTTTGAGTGTGTATGTTGAGGACTGACATTGAGGGCATAGGAAATGGACAGGCCAACCAGGCCACTGTCCAATGCCTGTCTGGAGATGACGGCAAGCAGAGCAGCAAAGAACACCACCAGGGTTCCCAGGAACTCAAGACGAATGGCCAGCCATCTGTGTCACACACACACACACACACACACACACACACACACACACACACACACACACACACACACACACACAAGCAAGCAAGGGTTCCATGATATATCCCTATAATGAAAACCCGCTCATACTCGGAGCATCCTTGTGCTTCTGCGCGTGCGCGGTCACGAGTTTGTTGGAAGCCCAAACCTGTTCGAGACGATCCATGGGTAGACCGTTTTGAGGTTTTCGTCGATGGTGTATTCATTGTGTTTGAGGAACCGTTCCTGGTGTCCATAGGCTCTGATGACCGACAGACCAGACACGGTCTCCCCAAAGTGGGAGTAGATGGGGGAGCGAGACACCGAGTCCAGCCGACGTAGTTGCCTGGAGGTGGCCACATAGAAACGCTGGGGGCAGAAAGGAGGTAAAAGAGGTATTGTCACTTTGACCATACAATACACGCACACACACACACACAACAGTCTGACCACTGTTGTGGGCAATACCTTGTTGTATTTCTTAAAACAGACAGTTAAAATTGGTAAGCTGAGAAAGAGGTGGGTAAACCTCTGTGAGAATGTGAGAAGGTCCACCTGGGTGACCCAATCCTCCAGTATGACCCTGACCAAGGTTATAGCTAAGTGGTGGGTCAACTTGTGATCTGCTCGGTGCAGGAGATCCCTGGTAAACTGTGGAGGTCTGGCTCTGCAGCATGATGCTGTCTGCCACCAGCAGCTTGCAAACACTTCTGCTACTGATGCCATTATAAAGAGACAGTTCATTGCACTTTCCAAAATAGGAGGAACTCACCTCTCCGGGACAGGTGCCATCTGCACTGTGTGTATTTGTGTGCGCAAAAAGTGGTATTGTACTCTGATGACACAGTTTTTCTTCATCGTGTTGCTTTGTGAGAAATTCTACTCCGACTCCACCCTCCTTTTCCTGCTGGGTTCACCTGTTAGGCCATTTTAACTCCCGTCTTCTGCTTACCTGCACAAAGTAGTAGACGACGCCCAGAGGGACAATTATGACGACGAAGATGGGCGTGGCCAGACTGATGACGAACAGCGTCCCCAACACGCCGAGCAGACAAAGGATCCAGGAGCGCAAGGACGTTGGAATGGCTTCGTCCACTGTGAATATGTCCTTCAGGACACATTGGCATGTTACATTTATGTTCAGCCTGCTCAATAAGCAGACGCACTCACCCAAAGCAACTTAGCAGGGTCAGCAATTAGCAGATATAATTGAAGGTTACTAACTGACATCATACACCGCTACATAGTCACCACGTCATAGTAATTATAGTAACCAAGGTTGACTTTCCAAGGAGCTACAGTTGCAATCAAAATTATTCAACCCCCACTGCAAATTAGGTTCATTGGCAACATTTACAAACTGTCAGCTGTTTGCAATAAACAAATCAAACAAGAACAATTTAAATAGCTCAACACAACTAATATTACAAGTGGTTTCTCTAAATTCAACACAAAATGCCACTTTTAATGACTACTGAGGTCTCAAAATTATTCAACCCCTTCATGACAAGTGTCTTCAGTACTCAGTAGAGCACCCTTTTGCTGTTATGACCTGCTGCAAATGTAATGCATAGCCAGACATCAGCTTCTGGCAGCGGTCCTGAGGAGTCTTAGCCCATTGCTCATGGGCAATGGCATCCACTTCACTAATATTCTTGGGTTTGCGTGCTGCAACCGCCTCCTTCAAATACCACCAGAGATTTTCTATGGGGTTCAAGTCAGGCAACTGTGACGGCCACTCTAGAATCTTCCAGAACTTCTTCTGAAACCAAGCCTTGGTGGACTTTGAGGTATGCTTGGGATCACTGTCCTGTTGGAAGGTCCAATGACGCCCAAGCTTCAGCTTCGTCACAGACGGCACCACGTTTTCTCCTAGGATTTCCTGATACTTGATTGAATCCATCTTGCCCTCCACACTGCAGGTTTCCAGTGCCAGGGGAAGCAAAGCAGCCCCAGAGCATCACCGAGCCACTGCCATGCTTCACTGTAGGCAGGGTGTTCTTTCCAGCGTAGGACTCATTCTCCCTCCTCCAGACATACTGCTGATCCATAGGCCCGAAAAGCTCCAGTTTTGTTTCATCGCTCCACAGAACAGAATCCCAAAACCTCTTTGGCTTATTTATATGTTTTTGAGCATATTGGAGCCGACGTTTCTTGTGCTTTTGGGTCAGTGGTGGTGTATGTCTTGGAGTTCAGGCATCGCGCCCTTCAGCGTTTAGTATGCGCCTTACTGTGCAAACTGCAACCTCAGTGCCTGTTGCCACCAAGTCTTGCTGCAGGTCTATTGCAGTCACTCGAGGGTTTTTGACTACCCGCCTCCTCAGGAATCTGGTGGCAGCCGTTGATAGCTTCCTCTTTCTGCCATGTCCAGGTAGTGTAGCCACTGTTCCTTTAACTTTGAACTTGCGGAATTTGCTTCCAACTGTATTTCTAGGAACAGTCAGTGTCTTTGCTATCTTTTGTATCCTTTTCCTTGTTTGTGCAAGGCAATGATCTCTTCTCTTAACTTTTTGGACAATTCTCTTGACTTGGTCAAATTTCTAACATGCAATCAAACATCACCGTCAACAAATCCCTAGCATGTCCAGGTATTTGATGCGTTCTATGTCAAGCACACCTGGTGCAACTAATGAAGCCCTTGATTAGTTGCATCAGGTGTGCTTGAGACAACACCTGATTTGCAAATATGTGTCTTATGAGGGATTCTGTTCAGGGGGTTGAATAATTTTGAGACCGCAGTAGTCATTAAAAGTAACATTTTGTGTTGAATTTGGATAAAACCCTTGTAATTTTAGTTTTATTTAACTATTCAAACTGTTATTGTGTAATTTACTTATTGCAAACAGCTGGAAATTGTACATTTTGCCAATAAACCTAATATGCAGTGGGGGTTGAATAATTTCGATTGCAACTGTAAGTCCATCCATCCATTATCCAAACTGCTTATCCTGCTCTCAGGGTCGCGGGGACGCTGGAGCCCATCCCAGCAGTCATTGGGCGGCAGGCAGGGAGACACCCTGGACATGCCAGCAGGCCATCACAAGGCCGATCCTCACACACACATTCACACCTAGGGACAATTTAGTACGGCCGATTCACCTGACCTACATGTCTTTGGACTGTGGGAGGAAACTGGAGCACCCGGAAGAAACCCACGCAGACACGAGGAAAATATGCAAACTCCACACAGAGGACGGCCCGGGACGACCCCCAAGGTTGGATAACCCCGGGGCTCAAACCGAGGACCCTCTTGCTGCGAGGCAACCATGCTAACCACTGCATCACCATGCCACCCAAGGAGCTAACTGATAAGAAATAATAAACTAACCAAAAATGGCATAAAACATACTGTTACTCCCATAGTGGTTAACCACCCAGCTCATCTGAAAGGAGTGTTTGGCATGAAAATAGAGAAAGGTCCTTTCTAACTTGTACACTGCTAATCCAGACTAGGAGATACAGGTCATGAAAGACCAACCTTTGCAAAGCGGTTGACCACCCTCCCAAGGGGCGTCGTGTCAAAGAAGACCATGGGAACTCGCAGGATGTTGTCAAGCAGCCTCGAGTGCAGGATACGTGATGCAGAGATTGACCCGTTGGCTAGCAGCAGTGTGGCGAGGAATACCAAAACTCCTGGGAATGCAAAGGAGAGAGATGGATTTTAGTAACCTGTAAAAGCACAGTGATACTGCTCAAACACACTCGCATTCTTGTGTTTTCCATCCATGAGATGCAGACAGAATCACAATCACAAAAACTTTATTTGTTTAATTTCATGCACTTGCGCACATGAAATGAAACGAAACACTGTTCTCCCAGCCCACAGCAGTGCAACACAAAGACAAAAACACATATCCAAAAACTACAAGAACTACAAGAACACATATATCCAAGCAGTTAGCTTAGCCTGCCCCGCTTCCGCGTCCTGTCAGACCACCCTCGGTGTTTCCTCTTCGGCGCAGCTCCGGTCAGGGCCATGGTCCTTGGGCCCACAGGATGCAGCAGACCAAGCTCCCTCAGCCGAACCAACGCCAGCTCCCCCAGCCAGACACCTCCAACACACCTCCCCGCACTCCACACGACAACACTAAAAACACAGTCAAGGCTAGGCGAGGCCGCCGCCAGACCGCCCTCGGTGTTATCGGAACTGCCGGTCTGATTGGGCTAGCAGTTAGCTTAGCCTGCCCCACTTCCACGTCCTGTCTGACCGCCATCGGTGTTACTCTTCGGGCACAGCTCCAGACAGGGCCATGGTCCCTGAGTCCACAGGACGCAACAGACCAAACTCTCCCAGCCATCAAACGAAGTCACAAACTTAGACGCAGATGTGGGCAAAGACACTGCATGGACGGTACTGGGTGAGGCCACCGCAAACGTGAATTTGCACCACCATCTTCCCACACCGGAAGCGGTAATCAGCATGGGGAAATTAGAAAAATACCAAGTGCCAAGAGGGATGAAAACGGATGTCGCCCATGTCCAGGCCAGTATTTAGACAACAATGTTCCGCTGCTGTTCTTTTACAGCTGTGTCCTGGGATTTGGAATTGACCTTTCGCAAAGTCCCGCCCCCCTTAGTTACTGTTGCTATGCCCGTCAAGCATTTCAGAACTATCCAGGAAGTAGCCGGAAAACACCAAAACATGAAGGAAGAAATCAGCGCATTGTGTGGGTAAAAGTAACAGTAATAATACGTTAGCTGTATTAGCTATCAATAATAGCTAGTAGCTAGCTTAGCTTGGAGCAGACAGGTATTTGTTGTTGATTTTGGATGGATTAAGGTGGCCATGGGGTCTGCTATACTGCCAAATCTATTGCCCACATTGCGCTTCTTGCGTTCTGGGTTTCGGGAAGGGAAAGAAAATTACACCCCCTCCAAACTTTTCACATATCTAGTATCTGGTCTGCAGATCCCATAGGCCCACCGCTTCAGCATTTTGTTGTGTGTTTGAAAGCTTGACGGACCGTTGCTAAGGTAGGATTGGACAAGCACCGTTCTGGGGCGGTACTTTGCGAAAGGTCAATTGGACTGAGTACTTATGTGGTTGATGAGCATAAAGGGGAGTCTCCTACATTTGAGGTAGGCGAGAACTGCCTAACAAGCTCCCTCATTGTTTCTGTGCCTTTTCTCTGTATGTGTGCACACTCATTCACAGGGGCCAAGCTGTGAAAAGGATTGTGGATGCTCATCTCCAAGGACAGACAAAGAAGTGCAGATAACTTGAATTTGTCCCACACAAAAAAGCTCCATTGTGAAAATAACATTGGGATTTGTATGTACAGATGACCCTTCTGCACACCAAAACTCTTGATTAACTCATCCAGCGTGTTTTATTGTTTGTAGTAAGCCTATGAAAAATGTAATACAGTGTTGAATGTTGCTGATATTCATACACAAGTTACACTATTGAAATATGGCGTCACATTTTCAGGCAGCAGTGGGAGATGTAAGTAGCCTACAGCTTTGGCTAAAGGGAAACTTTGCTATCGGCTTAAATACGTATATCTCCTCAGTAATGCTCACTAGAACATAGGATGCAGCACTTCTATCAAGCCTCTCAGTGTGTGGTAGGTTGAAAAGTTGGGGATTTCAGTCTAATGAGGGAATGCAAACCATTCAGCTTCAACCAGGAAGACTTGGTACACATTTCCATACGGACTCCATTTATATTGTGGAAATTTTGAAAAGTAAAATACAAAAAGCAGAAACGAGGGGCCAAGATGTAACAGTGGAAAACATGATGGATGAGGATGGAGGCTACATAGCGGAGTTAGCTAACGACATGCTCTCTGTTTGGGTGGTTATTTGAATCATTTGGCAGTCGTTGTTCTCTTTAACACCGACAAAGGTGCTCTGTGCTGAAACGATAGTTTACTGGCCGCACTTATTGAAGTGTTTTGTACTATCGGCCTCAGTTCCCCTCCTTCGTACAGCTCCTCCGCCCTGTCTCTGTGCTGCACTGGTGTGTAATTAGCTGATCCACATGGTTTTATTAGTGTTATTACACCGTTGAAGACATGGTAATAAATATGTCAACTATGATCTTGTCATCTAATGTTATATGCATGGTATTCTTTTATGTCAATGCCAAGGTCGCCATTTTGACAGGTTTGGATTTTCAACGTTGAATAACTTTGTGGAAAAAAAGATACAGACCCGCCGCTCCCTGAATGCTGCTACATTCAAAATTAGTTTTAGATCAATTGCAGAAAAAAGTTATGATAAGATCTATCTAAAACGACCATGAGCCGTCAAAATGACCGCTTGGAATTTGCACGTGATGGCGCGCGTCATGTCAGTATTTATGACGTGTGCTGGTGGCGTCACTTCCTTCGTGAAGTTCGTTGCTCTGCCCTAGAAACACACTAGCGCCCTCCAGTGGAGAGAAATAGTATAAACTTGATGTGTCTAACATGTCTGGGTACAGACGCCGCTACAGACGCACCATGACTCCCACCAAGGCGCATGAGGAGAACAATCAAACTCCACACAGAGGACGACCCGGGACGACCCCCAAGGTTGGACTACCCCGGGGCTCGAACCCAGGACCTTCTTGCTGTGAGGCGACCGCTCTAACCACTGTGCCACCCTTGGTTAAGCGTATTTGTTTTAATCTATCTTATTTTTGGAAGAAGGGGTGGGGGCAAGGGTGCTAAAATATTGGGGGTGCTCAAGCTCGTCAGCACCGGCAGAGCTGGGACCAGTGTGTTCTTTAATACACCCGTCTCTCAGACCAAGACTCCAGCTTTTGCAGCTGTCTTTACAGAGTCACCTCCTCCCTTAGCATCAACAGTGTTTCGCTTCATGTCCATCTTTGAAAAATGCTCAGAAAAGGAGGTTTCTTTGGAGAGGGGCCTGTGCAGGTAGCTACAACAAGAAAGGGGAGGTGGTGTGTTGAGACTGGGTTGTCTCTCTGATCAGTGGGGGCTGTAGCGTTCATACTTCATTCATTTATTTGTTTGTTTGTTTGTTTATTTATTGCAAGTATGACGTGTCTTTGGACAAAAGTACTTGGATATAAGCACATAATATGCATTTGGGATGGCACGTGTATGACCGCGTTCAACCAGCAGGGGGCACAATGTTGGCAGATTTATTACTAGAAAAGCGGATATTATCATATTTGTAGAGATATTTCTGTGCACTTTCAGACCTCATTCAGGTCTAATGAAATGAGGTCACATGTTTTCGTCTCACACTCAAAAAAGGTATCTAAGTGTGCAGTAACTCTGTAAACGAGGCCTGTCCTGGCAGGTTATTCCCGAGAACTTTGTGAGCTGGGAAAATAAAACATATGAAATGCACCCTGCCTATCAAATATAGCCAGGAGCTGAAATGAATGGACAAACAAGTGAGAGGAACAGGACACACTAGATAACTCATTTCAAAAGACTGAACCAACAACGATCAGCGAGCCAAGTGCACACAACAGGAGTCTGAAGGAAGCTGCGGTTGTAGTGCCGGCTGTGGTGCTTACCCTGAGCCACCCCGAGAGCTCCGAACACCCCGACCCTGGTGTCCTCATCCCAGCCGGTGTAGTTGGAGCTGTTGTACCGCACCGCATCGTTGGTCCAGTCACTCAGCCAAAGGCTCTGGCCAATGAATGCAACGTTCTGCATCAAGTAAGCCAGGAATACTACAGCAGAGTATCCCCAACCCATAGCACGCAGGTACTGCAGGTACACAGACCACTTCACCTGGGTAACAGACAGCGAGAATGGCTTTACAGCAACGTGTGTCATGTGTGTGTGTTTCCTGAGGGGTGCCCTTCTTCGGTCATCTTTTATGCCGTTAAATTACCTGCCCTGTCTCCATGGTTTCCTTCTCTATCAGCCTCTGCCCCCTCTTTAAATCTGTCGCGTGGTCCGCTGCTTTCACAGAATTGTTCCTTTTTAGTCTGAAACTGGGCCCAGGAGTGAGAGAGAGAGAGAAAAGGGAGAAGAGAGAGATTAAAGAACGCTGCTCGTGAAATCCCCCCCCCACACATCTCTCACCCCCCTCCCCAACCTCTGCCACTCCCCCTCTTGTTTTCACCCCGCTCTCTAACCTGCCGACCCGCTGGCTGCGGCGGATGCTGCTCTCTCTCTTTAATGTGACAGACACCACATCCTCCGCTGGAGAGTCAGCCTGAACGTCCTCTCCATCAGGGAAGAACTCCACTTCCTCGTCGTCTGGGCCAGGGCCTAACCACACACACACACACACACACACACACACACACACACACACACACACACACACACACACACACGCAAACACACACACACACAACAATGGACCCAAGCACACAAGAGAAGTAGGTCTTAGCGACAGTCAACATGATGGATCATTTTGTTTTTTAAAGTAGTTCAATAAATGCTAAGCATGTCATGCCGCTGGCAGTTAGCCATTTAGAGACTGGATGTTCATTCAGATGGAACGGAGGGTGTGCTGCAATTATCGGGGCAGCACACTGCTCAGCCTCTAGGGTGCTGGAGAGGAGGCTCCGACTGACTGTCGAACCTCGGATCCAGGAAGAACAATGCGGATTCCATCCTGGCTGTGGAACAACCGACCAACTCTTTACCCTTGCGGGGGTGCTGAGAGGGGCATGGGAGTTGGACCAGCCAGTCTACATGTGTTTTGTGGACGTGGAGAAGGCTTACAACTGTGTACCCCGGGGAACTCTGTGGGGGGTACTGCGGGAGTATGGGGTACCGGGGCAGTTGCTACAAGCCATTCGGTCCTTGTCTAACCAAAGTGAGAGCTGTTCCGCATTCTCGGCACAAAGTCAAACACGTTTTCGGTGGGTGTTGGACTCCGCCAAGGTTGTCCCTTGTCTCCAATTCTGTTTGGCTTATTCATGAACAGGATATCAAGGCGCAGCCAAGGGCAGGAGTGTGTCCATTTTGGGAACCTCAGAATTGCATCTCTGCTCTTTGCAGATGATGTGGTTTTGTTGGCTTCACCAGAATGCGACCTCCAAGTGCTCACTGGGGTGGTTTGCAGTTGAGTGTGAAATGGCCGGGATGAGAGTCAGCACCTCCAATCTGAGGCCTTGGTTCTCTACCAGAAAATGGGGGATTGCTCCCTCCGGGTTGGGGATGAGTTGTTGCCTCAAGTGAAGGAGTTCAAGTATCTTGGGGTCTTGTTCACGAGTAAGGGTAGGATGGAGCAGGAGATTGACGGGTGGATTGGTGCAGCATATGCAGTAATGTGGACGTTGTGCCGGACCGTTGTGGTGAAGACGGAGCTGAGCTGGAAGGCAAAGCTCTCAATTTACCAGTCAATCTTTGTTCCAGCCCTCACCTATGGTCATGAGCTTTGGGTAGTGACCGAAAGGGTGAGATGGCGGATACAAGCGGTTGAAATGAGTTTCCTCCGTAGGGTGTCTGGGCTCAGCCTTAGAGATAGGGTGAGGAGCTCGGACATCTGGAGGGAGCTCGGAGTAGAGCCGCTGCTCCTTTGTGTCAAAAGGAGCCAGTTGAGGTGGTTCGGGCATCTGATTAGGATGCCTCCTGGGCACCTTCCTTTGGAGGTTTTCCAGGCATGACCAACTGGGAGGAGACCCCGGGGTAGACCCAGAACTCGCTGGAGGGACTACATGTCCAATCTGGCCTGGGAACACCTTGAGATCCCCCGGCGGGAGCTGAAGGGCGTTGCTTGGAGAGGGACGTCTGGAGTGCCCTACTTAGCTTGCTGCCACCGTGACCCGACCCCGGAGAAGCGGCTGAAGATGAGATGAGATGAAATTGGATGTACTTACCTGAATCTTTCGGGGTCCCATTTCCTTCCTGTTTGGCATATGTTTCTAAAAACTCAGAGAATGCCCCATTGCTCGTGCGTAGGTTGTGGTAGGATCCCACCTCAGACACCACCCCATCCGAAAGGACCACTATCTCATCCACATAGGGTAGGAAACTCACTCCATGAGTCACCAGGATCCGTGTCTGTAAAGGTAAAGACACACCGAGCCTTGGTCATCAAGATAATATAAGGCAGAGGATTTACTATCAACAAATGAGAAAAGCAATATGGATCCAGAGTAAGGTCTTCACACACACACACACACACACACACACACACACACACACACACACACACTGCATATCCTCAATCCTCAAACATTTTGAATATGATGGTGCAGTATCTATGTGTTATGTGATAATGGTGTGGGAAGATGGCGGTGTGGACTCGCGTTTGCAGCTCTCTCGCCCAGTACCGATTGCGCAGTGTCTTTGTTCATGTCTACATCTAGGTTTGTGTCATTGTGTTAAGTTTTTATTTTGATCGTTGATTTCACTTGGCTGGGCGAGCTGGCGCTGGATTTGCTGAGAGAGCTTGGTCTGCTGTGTCCTGTGGGCCCGAGGAGGAAACACCGAGGGCAGTCTGACAGGACGCGGAAGCGGGCGGGCAGGCTAAGCTAACTGCTAGCCCACGGCCCTGCCCGAGAGGAAACACCGAGGCGATCTGGCGGCGGCTTCGCCTAGCGTCGACTGTGCAGTGTTTTTTTCTGTGTCTGCATTTGTGTCGTCATGTGGAGTGCGGGGAGGTGTGTTGAAGGTGTCTGGCTGGAGAGCTGGCGTTGGATCGGCTGAGGGAGCCTGGTCTGCTGCATCCGATGGGTCCAAGGACCACGGCCCTACCTGGAGCTGCGCCTGAAGAGTAAACACTGACGGCAGTCTGACAGGACGCGGAAGCGGGGCAGGCTAAGCTAACTGCTAGCCCATGCTGACTGGCAGTTGGACAGTCATCCTGGCGGGCGTTCATTCTCCTGGGCAGTGGAGTTTTTGGACTGTGTTGCACTGGGTGGATTGTGTTGTTGGCTGTTTGTGTGTTTTGTTGTTGTTGTTTTGCTTTGTTCTCTCTGTTTTTGCCTGTTTTTGGATATGTGTTTTTGCCTTTTGTGTTGCACTGCTGTGGGCTGGGGGAAATGGAATTTCTCTCCTTTTGTGTACATGGTAAATAAGATGAAATGACAAAGAAATTGTTCCTGATTGTCCTGCTGGGATAGGCTCCAGCATCCCCACGACCCTGACAGCAGGATAAGGGGTTTGGACAATGGATGGATGTTCCTGATTGTCCTTTTCACCTGACAGTGAGGAGTTTCGCCAGGGGGATGTAGCGCGTAGGAGGATCACGCTATTCCCCCACCCGAATAGGTGCCCCGACTGACCAGAGGAGGCGCTAGTGCAGCGACCAGGACACACACCCACATCCGGCTTCCCACCCGCAGACATGGCCAGTTGTGTCTGTAGGGACGCCTGACCAAGCCGGAGGTAACACGGGGATTCGAACAAGGATCCCTGTGTTGGTAGGCAAGGGAACAGACCGCCAGTCTACCCGGACGCCCAAGAGGACTGTTTCGTGCATCAACGCATGGGTCTGTATGGTTTCAAATTTTGATCTAACCAACAAACAAAATAAATAACACAAAATTGGTGAACACCACAAGATTTCATGAACACTTCACAACCACACCAACTGACAGTTGTTGCACGAGGGTTATGTGTTACTCTATACATATGGTGGGTGTTTTCCTCTGAAGCGTAACTCGCCATGTGTTAATTTCCAATCAACGCACAAAAAGGCCTTTTTCCTGCTGAAATGATAAGACTGGTATTCATCAGGATGACAGCTGGTCTGAAAACCGACCTTGTCTTTGAGGAGTCCATTGGGTCCAATCACCTGACTGAAGAGGTGTTTCCCCACATGGGCGTCAACAGCAGACAGAGGGTCATCCAGGAGATAAATATCCGACTGGTTGTACACCGCCCTGGCCAAGCTCACGCGCTGCTTCTGCCCCCCTGACAGGTTTATACCCTTACAAGAGAAGAGAAGAACTTATAAAACACAACAAAGAGGATGGGTGCCGAGCAATGTTACATGACCATACCAGAGCTTCCTGCCAGCTCAGAGGTGGTGCTGAATTTCTTGTCCCCAGAGGCGCTTCCCGTTTCACAATTAGCCTTTGTCTGGTAATTACTCTGTGCTTTTCGACAACACACAATGTGTATATTGTAAGGATCATGAATAAATAGACTCGCTAGCCGGTTGGCTAACGGATCGGACCCTTTAGTCGACTGGTTAACGTAGTTGCCTGTGGTGCGAGAGTCCCGGTTTTGGCGGATCCCGGCTGCCCCCTGAATTCGCTACAGTATATATGTGCTGCCTTCACTGCTTCTTCAACCATCATGACCAACCATCTCCAGAAGAAGCGAGTCCCTCTCACCTTCTCGCCGATCTCGGTGAGATCTCTGCCTGGCAGCAGCTCCAGGTCAGGGGCAAGGGCACAAGCCTGCACCACCTTCTGGAACCACTCGTCATCAACGCGGGAACCAAACACAATGTTGTCCCTCAGGGTGGCATTTTGGATCCAGGCCTGCTGGGGCACATAGGCGACTGAACCCTGGAGAGAAATAAATAATAAGGCGTATTTAAACAAAGAAATTGATAATTAAAAAAATAGTGGATGGTTAGTTTTATATTATTCTATATGTTTTTTAACCCCCCCACCCCTTTTTCTTCTTCCCGATTGTACTTGGCCAATTACCCTACTCTTCCAAGTCGTCCCGGTCTCTGCTCCACCCCCTCTGCTGATCCGGGGAGGGCTGCAGACTACCACATGCCTCCTCCCATACATGTGGAGTCACCAGCCGCTTCTTTTCACCTGACAGTGAGGAGTTTCACCAGGGGACGTAGCACGTGGGCGGATCACGCTATTCCCCCCAATTCCCCCTCCCCCCTGAACAGGCGCCCCGACTGACCAGAGGAGGCGCTAATGCAGCGACCTGGACACATACCCACATCCGGCTTCCCACCCGCAGACACGGCCAATTCTGTCTGTAGGGTCACCCGACCAAGCCGGAGGTAACACGGGGATTCGAACTGGTGATCTCTGGGTTGGTTGGCAATGGAATAGACCACCACGCTACCCGGACAATCGATGTGCTTAATGGTTAAACTGGATTAAAAAAATAAAAGGTTAAACATTCCGACTTCACTCAACAATCCAAAGGAATTGAATCGAGTGCAAACTGGACTTGGTATATATCCGTGAAGACGTTTCGCCTCTCGTCCAAGAGGCTTCCTCAGTTCGTGCCCTTCTGACTAGACCATGCTAGTCAGTTTGTGACTTTCTGACTAGACCAAGCTAGTCTGACTAGACCATACTAGTCAGTTTGTGCCTTTCTGACTAGCTTGGTCTAGTCAGACTAGACCAAGCCAGTCAGACTAGCTTGGTCTAGTCAGAAAGGCACAAACTGAGGAAGCCTCTTGGATGAGAGGCGAAACGTCTTCACGGATATATACCAAGTCCAGTTGCACTTGATTAAATTCTTTTGGATAACCATGACCTGGATGAACGAGAACATTCACAGACATCTTCACTTGACAATGTTTATCTGAATTTTAAAAAGTTGCAGATACCAACCGAAGCAAGCGTAATTCTTTTCTGTGTAATAAAGCTCCCATTTCTATCATTTTAACAGGTTTTAACTGAAGGTAACAAAGTGATTAATGCAGTGCAATGCAGGTATTAAGATGGACAAAGAATAATTTCTCCTTTTACTTCAACACGTTGCAATACTAAACCATGAAGCCAGAAAATACCAAATACAAGGGAGTGACAGCCAGTCGGGTTGCATAAGAAATACACATTATGGGAGATGACTAAATGTCACAAAACAACAAATTCAGCTAAGTGGCCTCACTCTCACTCTGGAACAAACACACTAGCAAGCTAGATCGATAGATGGTCTGTTGCATACTAACTGAGGGACATGAAGAGCACCACAGATCTTCATTCACCTTGTCCACAGGATGTTAGATTTAGGCTATTAGATGAATATTTTTGTCTCCAAGGGGGCACCAAACTTGTGGTTTTCTACCACTTTTTAAAATTCAGATAAACATTGTCAAGTGAAGAAATATCCTGATGTATAACTCCTTGACCGAGTGGTTTCGGCATTCTCAAAGTCCAAGCTGCCTTTGGCAGCAATCAGGAATCAAAACAGGAACTGTGTACCGAAACACATACACCGTGTGCTCTGTGTCCATGCTACTCGCCTACGGCTGTGAGAGATCATGATCAGTAATTAGTGTGAATGCTGGGGGCATTCACACTAATGCTTTGCAGTTCTTTATTTCTTTATTTATTTTTATTCCGCCCATTTTTTGACACTTTGTAGCTCCTCCACACTTTTAGCTACTGAAACCATTCAACTATCAAAATGTTCAACTCATTAAGCACATTAGTGCTCCCCTTTCAGATTTTATCATACCTTTTGAACTTTTTGGAAATATTCAACTTTTTTCAGCCATTTTTTGAATGGGAGTCAATGGGGGACTTTTGCAACCTTTCCACCTCTTTTACTCCTTCATACTTTTAGCTACTGAAACCATTCAACTATCAAAATGTTCAACTCATTAAGCACATTAGTGCTCCCCTTTCAGATTTTTCATACCTTTTGAAATTTTTGGAAATATTCAACTTTTTTCAGCCATTTTTTGAATGGGAGTCAATGGGGGACTTTTGCAACCTTTCCACCTCTTTTACTCCTTCATACTTTTAGCTACTGAAACTATTCAACTATCAAAATGTTCAACTCAGTAAGCACATTAGTGCTCCCCTTTCAGATTTTTCATACCTTTTCAACTTTTTGGAAATATTCAACTTTTTTCAGCCATTTTTTGAATGGGAGTCAATGGGGGACTTTTGCAACCTTTCCACCTCTTTTACTCCTTCATACTTTTAGCTACTGAAACCACTCAACTATCAAAATGTTCAGCTCATTAAGGACATTAGTGCTCCCCTTTCAGATTGTATCATACCTTTTGAACTTTTTGGAAATATTCAACTTTTTTCAGCCATTTTTTGAATGGGAGTCAATGGGGGTCTTTTGCAACCTTTCCACCTCTTTTACTCCTTCATACTTTTAGCTACTGAAACCATTCAACTATCAAAATGTTCAACTCAGTAAGCACATTAGTGCTCCCCTTTCAGATTTTTCATACCTTTAGAAATTTTTGGAAATATTCAACTTTTTTCAGCCATTTTTTGAATGGGAGTCAATGGGGGACTTTTGCAACCTTTCCACCTCTTTTACTCCTTCATACTTTTAGCTACTGAAACCATTCAACTATCAAAATGTTCAGCTCAGTAAGCACATTAGTGCTCCCCTTTCAGATTTTTCATACCTTTTGAAATTTTTGGAAATATTCAACTTTTTTCAGCCATTTTTTGAATGGGAGTCAATGGGGGACTTTTGCAACCTTTCCACCTCTTTTACTCCTTCATACTTTTAGCTACTGAAACTATTCAACTATCAAAATGTTCAACTCAGTAAGCACATTAGTGCTCCCCTTTCAGATTTTTCATACCTTTTCAACTTTTTGGAAATATTCAACTTTTTTCAGCCATTTTTTGAATGGCAGTCAATGGGGGACTTTTGCAACCTTTCCACCTCTTTTACTCCTTCATACTTTTAGCCAGTGAAACCGTTCAGGTATCAAAATGTTCATCTCCTTAAGCCAATTCAGGCTCACATTTCGTTTTTTTGAAATCTTTTATACTTTTAGACATATTAAGCTTTTTCTACTTTTTCAAAACAATGGAAGTCTACGGGGAAAGGTTGAAACCCTCATCACCTTTGAACTGTATCTCCTCCTTCATTTCATTTATAGTTTTTGAACAATTCAGCTCTTAAGTTTAGCAGCTCTGCCATACACTTTGCCTGTTAGAATGTTCAGTCCTATTGTGACGTCACATATCAATTTGTAGGTAGGCTACGGTCACAATTTTTCTAACGTAATGAGACCATCCTTCCCTCTGTCCGGAATGATTTCCAGAACTTGTCAATTTACAATATTCATCTACAGTTCTATTTTGGAAATTCATTTCCCTATGATTATACTTTTTTAATTTCACAAAATTCAACTTTTTATCTCGTACAAAGTGATGTAATATGTTCTTTTGTTTTGTAAATTTGCAGTGAAAATAGTAGGCTATTTAACATGAGATATGTGTGGGACCATGTTTGAAGGGGACATTGATGTCACGTGACAAACAAAGACCAGTTCTTCTGATGTACTGTAGCTCTTTTTTCTTCTTTTAGAAGAACAATGTTCAGGTCAGGTTTTGCAGGTCAATGACCTAGGCCTACTTGGGGACTCTTTTACCAGCGGGGGTCACATGTTTCAGACTATTCAAACCTTTTCCATACATAAACCATTGCTGCAAATGCTTGCAAGTTGTGTTACAGCCTTGTTGTGTGTGTTTGTAATGGGACTGGGAGCACTTTGAAATCTTGGCACCGCTTCCACTTTTTCACACTTTAAACTGCAGAAACCATTCAGCAATCAAACTATTTATGTATTTAGCACATTATGGCACATTTTTCAGTTTTTTATACCTTTAAAACTTTCAAAATATTCAGCCATTTCACATTTCAGTTTCCGGGTATTTCAGGTAGGCTAGGGACTGTCTGACTTTCCCTATTTATCCGTTTTCAGCAATGCTCTCGCCATTTCTTTCGGCAGCTCAGCATTCACACGCTTTTTCTGTGGAAAAGCATTTTTCTAGTTACAATTAATTCTGCTATGTGATAGATGGATGTCTATTGAATGTCACCTGCACGTTGACGAAACCTTTGACATTGTGCATCTCTCCGAGCAGTGCCGATATAAGAGAGGACTTTCCAGAGCCGACCGCTCCCACCACAGCTACCAGCCGGCCAGGTCCGATGTCCAAGGACACACTGAGACAAACGCACACACACTGATGTAAAAACCCTATGCTCTCGTAATAGGACATGTAGTACATAAAAACCACGTACTCTCGTAATAGGACGTGTAGTACATAAAAACCACGTCCTCTCGTAATAGGACATGTAGTCCATAAAAACCACGTACTCTCGTAATAGGACATGTAGTACATAAAAACCACGTACTCTCGTAATAGGACATGTAGTACATAAAAACCACGTACTCTCGTAATAGGACGTGTAGTACATAAAAACCACGTACTCTCGTA
Source organism: Lampris incognitus (assembly GCF_029633865.1). NCBI lineage: Eukaryota > Metazoa > Chordata > Actinopteri > Lampriformes > Lampridae > Lampris > Lampris incognitus. The sequence goes on along the minus strand of NC_079223.1, from coordinate 47,154,419 downwards.
ATAGGACATGTAGTACATAAAAACCACGTACTCTCGTAATAGGACATGTAGTACATAAAAACCACGTACTCTCGTAATAGGACACGTAGTACATAAAAACCACGTACTCTCGTAATAGGACGTGTAGTACATAAAAACCACGTACTCTCGTAATAGGACGTGTAGTACATAAAAACCACGTACTCTCGTAATAGGACATGTAGTGCAGAATAAATACCCACTTCTTCAATACAGGGTCAGCTTCTCTTTCCCAGGCAAACGTTCCTTCACACACACTCACAGCAGTACCTAGTGGGAAAAGAGGAAACAGGTTCAGAGGGACACACACACACACACACACACACACACACACACACACACACACACACACACCCCAAACCACTTCATTTGTGAATGCCAGAATAGGCCCGATCGGGGTCATCCGGGTAGCGTAGCGGTCTATTCCGTTGCCTAGCAACACGGGGATCGCTGGTTCGAATCCCCGCGTTACCTCCGGCTTGGTCGGGCGTCCCTACAGACACAACTGGCCATGTCTGCGGGTGGGAAGCCGGATGTGGGTATGTGTCCTGGTCGTTGCACTAGCGCCTCCTCTGGTCGGTCAGGGCGTCTGTTTGGGGGGGAGGGGGAACTGGGGGGAATAGCGTGATCCTCCCACGCGCTACGCCCCCCTGGTGAAACTCCTCACTGTCAGGGGAAAAGAAGCGGCTGGTGACTCCACATGTATGGGAGGAGGCATGTTGTAGTCTGCAGCCCTCCCGGGATCAGCAGAGGGGGTGGAGCAGAGACCAGGACGGCTCGGAGGAGTGGGGTAATAGGCCGGGTACAATTGGGGAGAAAATTTAAAAAAAAGAAATAGGCCTGATTGCGTTGACAGATAATCATGGTTCTCACTCTTCTTAGGAAATCGTTTCCCAGGACTTTTCGAGGACCTTTTCCAGGACTTTGGATTGGATATACTTGAAAACCATTGTTTACGGATCATCATGTTATTCAGTATTAACTGTCAGTTTAAGTCTCAGCAGTCTCTAAATGAACTGTGGGACTTTTAGCTGCTCAATGGACAACATACCAACCAAGCTTCTAGCACTGACACACACTGACAGGCACTCACATGTCATCTCAGCATCTAAAAATATACAAACCCAACAAACTACACCAACACAATGAAATGGAAAAAGAATGAAAGCCACTTTATTCGACGTTGTCTTCTTACAGTGAACGGGTTCTCTGCATGTAACCCATCCTATTGTATAGGAGCAGGGGGCAGCTGCAGCGCCCGGGGACCGACTCCAGTTCTTCTTCCCACTGCCTTGCTCAGGGGCACAGGCAGGAGTATTAGCTCCGGAGGAAACCCGCGCAGAGACGGGGAGAACATGCAAACTCCACACAGAAAGGACCTGGGACGGCCTGGGGTTCAAACTCCGGACCTTCTTGCTGTGAGGCAACAGCGCCAACCACTGGGCCACCGTGCCGCAAAAATGCAATTTTACTTTGTAAACAAATACAATTTTAGAAACCTAACTTGACAATTATCCATGGTCAAGGATATTTGATAAACTTGATCATTTTCCAGGTGTTTTTAATGACTGGAAAACTACTCTATCAATTTCCAGCTTTTCCAGATTTTCGAGGACCTGAGGGTCATGGGAACCCTGATTATGTTCTCCTTGAGGTATCCAAAGGAGTTGAATCAAGTGCAGCTGGACTTGGTATATATCCGTGAAGACGTTTCGCCTCTCATCCAAGAGGCTTCCTCAGTTCGTGCCTTTCTGACTAGACCAAGCTAGTCTGACTAGACCAAGCTAGTCTGACTGGCTGGTGATGAGACTCAGAATTTATCCTCTAGGAGTCGTTGTCAGAGCTATAGATGTCCATGGCTCTTTGTGATCCGATGTTTACTAACGCCCGTCGCTAACAGAGCCATAGATATGAGTGGCTCTTTTGTGTACCGATGTTCGGCCACACCCATCGTTATCAGAGCTATCGACATACGTGGCTCTCCTGTGCTCCAATGTCCAGCCGGGCCCATTGCCATCGGAGCTGTTGATTTGCATTTGTTGGTTCATCCCAAAGACCGTGTACCACACACCCGGAAAAGCAACCTGGTGTATGCTGTACAATGCAATGAGGATTGCACTGACCTATACATAGGAGAAACCAAACAACCACGACACAAACGGATGGCCCAACACAGAAGGCCAAACTCCTCAGGACAAGACTCAGCCGTCTATCTACACCTAAAGGAGAAGACACACTCCTTCCAGGACAGCAACGTACACATTTTGGACAGAGAAGATGGATGGTTTGAAAGAGGGGTGAAAGAAGCCATCTATGTGAAACTGGAAAAACCATCCCTCAACAGAGGAGGAGGTCTGCAACACCACCTATCTCCCACTTACAATGCCGTCCTTTCAGCTCTACCCAGGAGACTCAAGAAGCCTAGCCTCCAAGAACAACAGTCGGTCACTAACGGCTCCAATGACTCTCATGACCACTGAACAATGAAGTCGAAACTAACACCCCCAACGACCGTCGCTGTTTAACATCGGATCACAAAGAGCCATGTACATCAATAGCTCTGATAATGACGGGCGTTGCTGCGACACCACCTATCTCCCACTTACAATGCTGTCCTTTCATCATTACCCAGGAGACTCAAGAAGCCTAGCCTCCAAGACTGGAAAAACCATCCCTCAACAGAGGAGGAGGTCTGCGACACCACCTATCTCCCACTTACAATGCCGTCCTTTCATCTCTACCCAGGAGACTCAAGAAGCCGAGCCTCCAAGAACAACAGTCGATCACTAACAGCTCCAACCACTCTCATGACCACTGAATAATGAAGTCCAAACTAACACCCCCGGGCGCGGCCCTAACATCGGTACACAAAAGAGCCACTCATATCTATGGCTCGGTTAGCGACGGGCGTTAATAAACATCGGCTCACAAAGAGCCACGCATATCTATAGCTCTGACAACGACTCCTAGAGGATAAATTCTGAGTCTCATCAGCAGCCAGTCAGACTAGCTTGGTCTAGTCAGACTAGCTTGGTCTAGTCAGACTAGCTTGGTTAGCTTAGTCAGAAAGGCACGAACTGAGGAAGCCTCTTGGACGAGAGGCGAAACGTCTTCCCGGATATATACCAAGTCCAGTTGCACTTGATTCAACTCCTTTGGATAACCGTGACCTGGACGAGTGAGAACATTCACAGACTCCTTGAGGTACGGTAACATTCTGTAAGGGGCTGAAGGTGGACCTACTGAAGCTGGGGTCCTGGTGCACGGTGTCATTGTCCAGATCATCACCCGCCAAAAACTTCTCCAGGCGCTTCTTGGATACCGTCATCTAAACAGAGAAACGACTGAGTCAGTTCAGTGTGAGCAACCTACCCGTGGTACTGCCTCTGAGCACTGTCTATGAACAGTGTGCAGTATATGATGTTGTAAATGTAAGTCAGAGTGTGTGTCTCTACCTGCACCATGGCGGCAATGAGCATGGGTAGCATGGCAAGGGGAAACCGAAGGATGTTGAAGAGAGCGATGGCGGTGAACGCCGTCCCCGGGCTCAGCACATTGTCTGGGCTCACTTGCACGAACACGGCGAAGGTGACCAGGGAGACCTGCGGCAAGACAAGAGGCAAGTCTCTGAGGAAGACAGGTTACTGTGAACAGCAAGTAAGACTATCCCCCACCCCCTTTTCTCCCCAGTTGTACCCGGCCAATTACCCCACTCTTCCGATCTGTCCTGGCCGCTGCTCCGCCCACTCTGCCGATCCGGGGAGGGCTGCAGACATGTCTCCTCCAGTACACATGTGGAGTCAGCAGTCGCTTCTTTTCACCTGACAGTGAGGAGTTTCGCCAGGGGGGACGTAGCACGTGGGAGGATCACGCTACCCCCCCCCCCCCGAACAGGCGCCCCGACCGACCAGAGGAGGTGCTAGTGCAGCGACCAGGACACAGACCGACATCCGGCTTCCCACCCGCAAACACGGCCAATTGTGTCTGTAGGGACGCCCGGCCAAGCCGGAGGTAACACGGGGATTCGAACCGGCGATCCCCGTGTTGGTAGGCAACAGGATAGACCGCCACGCTAACCAGACGCCCCAAGTAAGACTATTTCTTCTCGTTTCATCTCGTCCTTTCTCACTGGGAATTAGTGGGGGGCAGAAATACCATGTTTAAGGAGCCAGATGAGGCTCGTCACAGTGAAGTGCTTGGTAATGTAAAGTATAATATCTAGCCGAAACTAGTTTTCAACTAATACTGTCAAATCTTTCAGACCTCATTTTGTGAGAAATTTTACACGATAGATTTGTGCTGTCATTAATTTAGACGACAAAATTGAATAGTCATCCTAATACAATACCATTTAAAGATCCTGCTCTCAGGGTCGCGGGAGCCTATCCCAGCAGTCATTGGGCGGCAGGCGGGGAGACACCCTGGACAGGCCGCCAGGCCATCACAGGGAACACACACACACACACACACACACACACACACACACACACACACACACACACACACACACACACACACACACACACACACACACACACACACACACACCTCGGGACAATGTAGTACGGCTGATCCACCTGACCTACAGGTCTTTGGACTGTGGGAGGAAACCGGAGCCCCCAGAGGAAACCCACACAGACACGGGGAGAACATGCAAACTCCACACAGAGGACGACCCGGGACGACCCCCGAGGTTGGACTACCCTGGGGTTCGAACCCAGAACCTTCTTGCTGTGAGGCGACCGCGCTAACTAACCACCGTGCCGCCCATCTGACTTGATTTGATTTTGCAAATCAAATCATCTAAAATCTCTGCCTGCTCACCACCTTCCATCCCCCCCCCCCCTCTCTCTCTGTGGACTCACCAGGGCTGGGGCACAGCTGAAGATGAAGGTGGAGACAGCGGTGAGGTAGGAAAATTTCCTCATGACCTTCAGCTCTTGGTTCCTGATTCCCTCCACCTGCACCTGGAAAGATGGCTCCCATGCATACAGCTTCAGAATCTATAAGAGCAGATGAAAGGAGGGGTTAAAAAAGGAGGACAATGCTCACAAAAAACAACAGAAACCCCCCCCCCCCAAAAATAATAGTGTTGCATAATATGAGCAATAGAGGAATGCAGTTCAAAGCCTTTGCTTTCAAAGCCAGGAATCCACAGGTGGTGAGTGCAGGACAGAGGCAGTGAGAGGCCGCTGCAGGCGGACATTTCCTTTTCTCCTGTTGTTATTGAAGGTTTGTCTTAGAACAAAAAGGGCCTACTTGCTGCCTCCAACCACCACCAGTCATTAACCCAGTCGCCTGATGGACGATAATGCAATGGCACAACCATAATACTTAAACCCAATGGACCCAAAGCAGGAATGCTTACCATAGACTTTAACCCAATGAGAGGGCTTACCTTGATTCCATTGAGTATTTCATTCATGATTTTCAGCCTGTTATCTTTGAACTTCATGTTCTCGATCTGCAAAACAGGCAGAGGGATGGAAAAGCTGCACATTTACGGTGTATTATATCCAGTTAATCCCGACCACATACAGCAAATCTAAAGACCGAGCTTAACTGGTATCACCCCTGAACAACAGTGCTTTTCTCCAAAATGAGACATCTGTTCATGGGGAAATCGTGATTTCAACTCCTGTAAAGAAACTGACTAAAAATCTAAACTAACTGAAAGGACTTTGTGAAGGATCTCTGCTCGTTACTGTCTTGGCTAACAAAGTATGCGATCATTTTGTTCTGCAAATGTAATTCTGAATAGTGTAGCGTAGGTATTCAACATTTTGGAACATAATTAGATCCCCAACAAAATTAAGGAACCCCTCACAAAGTACATCTAATTAAAATGACAATAGCCCCTCAATTTAACTATATATCCATGGTGCTGCCACTCAGCACAGCTGACCACATGTTTAAACAATATGAGAATCTTACTAAAGACCTCCTCTGGGCAGGGAGGAAGGCCAGATTCAAGCTAAGCCAGAATGTGTGCACCCAAAGAGAAAGGAGGGCTTGGCCTGCCGGATGTGAGATTATATAGCTTGTCATCTGAAATGACTAACGTAGCCAGCCACTGAAGGAGAGGTGCATCTGGCTTGGACTGGGTCACTGTACAGAAGAGTATTTCCTCACCATTTCCTCCTATCAATGTGATATCCCAATGAGTGACACAAATCAATCTGATTATCGAGTACTGGGCAAAGGCTCATAGTATACTGTACAAGATCTGACACTACAAACAGCGCTATGCCTCACTCTGGGTCAACGCCGGAAATACAAATAGGGAAGCAGAAAGTGTACTGGGAATGGGACAAGGTAATGGGACACATACAATCAGTGATCTTTATAAAGACGGCACATTTATGTCCTTCACTGAATTAGTCCAGGAGCACCAACTGCAAGACAAGGGGGACTTTTGGAAGTATTTACATTGCATCATAAGTACCTTTCAACTAGATGAGGTAGATAATCCAACTGCTAAATATCTTGAAAACCCACTCAACCATAAAGTGTCAACGTTCTAATCACAGTTTACTGAATTAGCAGTACATGTTATAATTTGATGATAACGTGGCAGAGACCGTAACTGTGAAATTGACAAGGGTAATTGGAAACAGATTAGGGGCCAATGTTGGAAACTAGGGGGAAATTAATTCAATCTAAAATTATGCCCAGATATTACTGGACAACACGTGGGCTCCTCGGAACGGGACTAACGAGCAGCAATACATGCCAGAAATGTGAAAAAGAGACGGGCACTGTTCTGCATCTTATGTGGGAATGCTGTATGGTCGAACCATTTTGGCACGAAGTGCTGGAATTTTTTGAAACACAGGTGGGACAAACCTTTCCCGGTATCCCCACGCTTATGCCCTTTGGGAGATAAAACCGAAATACCAACTGTGACAAAAGGTGCATACAGTCTTGATGGTTGGGAGGGTCTCAGCCACTAGAATTATACTTAGACCCCTGGAAACCACCCATGCGTGAAACGGCGTGAAGTTATGTTGGCTGGGGTGGGGTGGGGTGGGGGGTGGGGTCTATGATATTGGGAATTTGGGATTACTTCATGGTTCATTTCACTTCTTTTTTTGTGGAATTTCCCCCCCTTTTCTCCCCAATTGTACCCAAATCTGGTCCACCCCCTCTGCTGATCCGGGGAGGGCTGCAGACTACCACATGCCTCCTCAGATACATGTGGAGTCGCCAGCCGCTTCTTTTCACCTGACAGTGAGGAGTTTCACCAGGGGGACGTAGCGGGCGGGAGGATCACGCTGTTCCCCCCCTGAACAGGTGCCCCGACCAACCAGAGGAGGCGCTAGTGCAGCAACCAGGACACACACCCACATCCGGTTTCCCACCCGCAGACACGGCCAGCTGTGTCTGTAGGGATGCCCGACCAAGCCGGAGGTAACATGGGGATTCGAACCGGCGATCCCCGTGTTGGTAGACAACGGAATAGACCGCTACGCCACACGGACGCCCCAAATTTGGCTTTCTTTTAATCAGGAACACTCGTGTTTTTCACCGAGTTTCCATTCCACTGTATGACTTGTTTTTTCTCCCTGTATTTTGTACCACATGAGCGGTTTTGTACCATGTTTGATTAAAAAAAGCAAACAAACAACAAAATAAAAAACTTAAAATCATAAAAAACACAAAGTGCCGAGTGGTAAAAGCAAACAAAGATGGGTGCTACGATGTCAAACTGTCACAAGAAGAGAAATCAGATATGGCCAAAACTGTAATCTGTGTGTGTGTGTGTGTGTGTGTGTGTGTGTGTGTGTGTGTGTGTGTGTGTGTGTGTGTGTGTGTGTGTGTACATGCAGTTGTGCCCAGGAGCACTAACCTGGATGTTTCTGGCTTTGGTGGCCAACAGTCCGTTGATTGGCACCAGCAGGACTATGACTGCCAGACCAGCCAGCACAGAAGGCCCCAGCTCAAACCACAGGAAGGCGATTGCGAGTCCGATCTGGACCGGGCAGGACCACAACAGGTGTATGAAATTGGTCACATCGTTGAAACGCTGGGCGTCCACTGACATCAGATTTACCGTCTCCCCCACTGTCGATCCTTTACGGACGTCGTTAGACACCACCAGAGCCTAAGAAAGGAGGGAGCAAGAATGAGAACTAGGAGCAGTTGGCGAGGAACAAGAGTACGCCTGTTCTTCCTCGTGAAAAGTCAGCAACACATCAAGTCATTAAAAACATGCACAGATTAGTTCTTCTTTCTTTCTTTCTTTCTTTGTGTGGATTTTCCCCCCTTTTCTCCCCAATTGTGCTTGGCCAATTACCCCGTTTTCCGAGCCGTCCCAGTCTCTGCTCCACCCCCTCTGCCGATCCGGGGAGGGCTGCAGACTACCACATGTCTCCTCCCATACATGTGGGGTCACCAGCCGCTTCTTTTCACCTGACAGTGAGGAGTTTCACCAGGGGGACGTAACAAATGGGAGGATCACGCTATTCCCCTTCAGCCCCCCCCTCCCAAACAGGCCCCTGACTGACCAGAGAAGGCGCTACTGCAGCGACCAGGACCAGGACACACACCCACATCCAGTTTTCCACCGCAGACACGGCCAATTGTAACTGCAGGGACGCCCGACCAAGCCGGAGGCAATGCGGGGATTCGAACCGACGATCCCCGTGTTGGTAGGCAACGGAAGAGACCACCATGTCACCCAGACACCCCATTAGTTCTTATTTCTAAGAACAGGAGGCAACCTCTTAGTGGAACAGGTATCGCTCCGAACCACCAGAAATGGTTTAAAACATACTTCTGTTGTGGCCTTGGAGACAAACCATCCGGCATGCAATGCAGCTCTGTAACTCTTAGACTTCTCAGTTATTGAAGAGCAGATTAAATACCTGCCCTGATGCAGGCGCACTACTGGACTGTGGAAAGAAGAGCTAGTTACCTTCTTGTACACAGCAGCCATGATTGCAGTGCGGACCTTCATGCCCAGGATGAAGCACCTATGGAAATACTGCTGCAGGAAGATGGACTGTAGAACAGTAGTAACTAGCAACAGCACTGCATACAGGTAACCCTTCCAGGTGTACACGGACTTGTCCTGAGCAAAAGATATCATCATTCTGGAAAAACACACATCTAAACTTTAGGACATGGAAACAGAAAAGGATAACAATTATTTATGATTGAAATATTGGAGGAATGGACAGCTGGAATGATAGCTAGCTAGCTAGCTATCATGGCAGTCTCTAAATGGACTGCGTGGTTTTTAGCTGTTTTCAGCTGCCCACTGAGATCAGTGAGCAGCTGAAAACCATGTATTATCTAGCTAGCTAGCTAGCTAGATAATGAAGATTATGAGTATGAAGCTGTGATTTATGTCTTTTCAATCAAACTTTTCCAAAACGTCATTAAACATAGAAAGTGTCACTAACTTGAGAACCTGCGGTCCGACAAAAGACAGCAGGTCCTGTAGAAGTTTGAGGACGGCTGACTCGATCAGCACTCCTCTGAATGTCTTGTAGATGGTGGGAATAATCCACGACTGTGGGTAGTCCTCCTCTTCCTTCTTTTCCTCCTTCCGCTTCTTCTTGTCTCCTTTATTTCCCACTTCCTCCTAAAAATGACATTTTATAAATTGTCTAAGTACAGCAATATATATAGACAGAGAGAGAGAGAGAGAGAGAGAGACAGAGAGAGAGGGGGGAGGGGGTGCATCATCTGCTAATCTCAGAACGAAAGAGAAAAGTGTAAATGGGAAATACAGTAATTAGTTGTAGAATGATGAAATTCATTCGGAGTGCAAGATGACCCACATCTTCATTTCTACGAGGGATGTTCTCCACATCCCTGTCCCCACACTTCCTGAAAAGCGTATTTTCCATGATTTCTCAAGGACATTTTCCATGACTCTTGTTTGAATAAACATGACAGCCGTTGCTCAGGGAAGGTCATATTATTCAGCGTTAACAATAAGTGAAAGCCTCAACAGTCTCTAAATGGACTGCATGGTTTTGAGCTGCCCACTGAGATCAGTGAGCAGCTGAAAACCATGCAGTTGGTTTTCTTCCATTTTCATTTAGAGTTAAGACGGTTAGCGCAGTTAGCTATCACAGGGTCATGTCAGTTCAACCAGACATAGCCTGCGCAGTGGTTGTGTAAAGCAATGTGAATTCAAAACATAGGAATAATATGAAATATAGGCCTACATAAATGTTTTTAATTATGCTTTTGTAAATAAACTCAATGTGAATTTAAAACTCAAAAATAATTAAAAATACATATTTTTTAAATTATATAATTTATTAATAATGTTTTTGTAAATAAACTAAATGTGAATTTAAAACTCAAAAATAATAAAAAATACATATTTTTAAAATTATATAATTTATTAATTAATGACAGCATCAGTGGGCCCCTAAGCATTATGGGGCCTGGGGCCGCCGTCCCCCCGTCCCCCCCGGCAGACCCGCTACTGATACCACCCAAACCTAATTTCACCAGCTACAAATATGGCTAAAATGTGATGAGCTGAAAATTACAATGAAGAAAACCCCACAATCTCAGAAGGTGAAAATAAGATTTTACGACCTAACCTGGCAATGCTCCGTAACCTCAATATTATTTCCAGGACATTTCATCAATTTTATCATTTTCAGTGACTAGTCTCCAACTTTCCAAGTTTTCTGGGTATTTCTGGTTGTGTGCCAACCCTGATTGATATGTTGATCTTGGACTAACCCTTCCCCTACCCCAGGGGTCAGCAACACGCGGCTCTTTCGCCCCTCTCCAGTGGCTCCCCGTGGCTTTGACAAAAAAATATATGGAAATGAATTAACGGTGACTTTATAACATTTGAATTAACATTTATCATTGTTGTAAGCCTAAAGTGATTCTTAACGCTCTCCACACCAAATAAAAAAGGTAGGAGTCAGAACTGTGGCAGATGAGGTGTACTGTCCATGATATGCTTAACAAGCCAGGTTTCCATGAGGCAAATAGTAAGGCCCCCCCCCCCCGAGATACCTGTGGTCACCCTTTCAGGAAATGGGACAGCAGTAAGTGATCTGAATTTTTGAAAACCTTTTAGTGGTTTATAGGAAGTTGACGCGTGGAAATTGTATTATGCTGTCCAACTATAAACAAGCGGGTTTAGATTTAAAACACCCACTGATGGTCGTTGAAGCGTTGTTGTGTGTGATGACGCCATAGATAGTCTAAGCTTAAGAGGGGGAGCTTCCCACTTTTTGGAGACAAGAAGGGAGGAAGTTTGCCTATAGGGAGAGAATTATTTCTCTTTCCTTAAAGTGCACATAAAGGAAGAGGCAGTGTTCCCTTTGCCTTAGGGTCCTTTTGAGTAGCGTCTCAGTAGAATAATAAAGATAGGGCGGTATTCCCTGATAGAAAATAGGGGCGGTATTCCCCTTGGAGAAAAAGAGAGACTAGGGGAGATCTAAGTAAGAACTTTAAGGTGATCCTATTGGTTGAGTAGAATTGGAGAGGTGTAAACGAGACCAGTACAGTGATCCTATGTAATGAGTTTGAAACTCACTGTTTTCCTTGTCAAGGTCGTTCTTTTAGCAACAGAGGACGGACGGGAGAGAGCTACACAAGAGCATTGAACAGATCCTATTCTGGGAGTAAAATAGAAGACATGCAAATGAGAACAACACAATGATCCTATTTAGTGACTCTGATCTTGTTAAGGGAGTTTGGGTTTTGGGTTTTCTTCTTTTCTTTCTCTGCTTCTCTGTTTGTCTGTCTGCATGTGGGTTTTTTTCTACCCCTCCTCTTTTCTTCTCACTCGAGTGTGAGATAGACGTTGCGTCATTAAAAAAAAAAACAGGGCGAGGAAGGGAATTCCTTGCTTGTTGATGGGATTTATGTATAAAAAAAAAGAAAAATAGAGAGAAGACAAGAATGGCAAGAGAAAAGCAAGAGACGAGAAAAGAAACAAGACAAAGTAAAAAGAAGTGAAATAACATGATAAGATAGTAGAAAAAAAAGAAGGTCTTGTGTGTTACAAAAAAACCAGAAGCCTAGATGAAGACAGAAGAGAAAAAATAGAAGGCTAAATCTTGGGTGTTCGGAAAAAAAGGGAACAGGAAAGAAAGAAAAAGGAAAATTCTGCGGGATGTGTGCAGCTGAGTACGTAAGTGCTTCATTGTACCCAGTTGGTAGATCGATCTTCTACCACAGCCCATAATTTTGTGATGGACATTTTTGGGTCTACAATTTCCCATCCAGCATTGGAAGTGGTACCTAAATAGTTGTGGGCAACTCATAAGTATGGTGTTGGTCTCATTAAGGACCCTACTCCATTATTTGTGTTTCCTACATTGAATTATAGTCCCAAGAAACAGTAATGTTCTCTGAGGCCTGATGCAAAAGAAGACATTACTCCCAAACCTTGAGCAATCTCTGAAGGCTGGAATTACAATTCCAGCACCAATATCTCCATATAACATTATCTCACACGCCGCTCCTTCCAGTAAGAAAAGCTGATAGCAAAGCTTGGTGACCTGTTCATGATCTGCATGCTGTAAATAAGGATGTGTTTGCTTGAGCACCGGTTATCCAGCCATAATTTTGCTTTCTGTGCCTGTCCCCTAAGAGAATACCCTGATTTTGTATGTGCATGATTGGCTTGTATGTTCCACATCTGAAGAAAATTGTATCATAGATACGAACACCCTGCTGAAATATTTAGCTTTGCAAGGACACAAAGTGTTACCAGAAAAACTCCAGCTGGTGAAACAACAAGAGTGTACTATCCAGGACACGAAATATCACACAACAAGCGAACAATCAGCAAAGACAGAATTCAAGCAGTGCTGTCAATTCCAAAACCAGACAAAACGACAGATGTTGTATTTTCTAAGACGCAGAGGCTACTGTAGACAGTTGATCTGTGGTTATGCTAAAATGGCTCAGCCAATTGTAGACATGGTGCATGCAAATGGACTGACTGCACATGACCCAGTGACTTTGACTTCTGAAACTGCTGACTCTTGTGAAACTAAAAGAAGCTTTGGCTTCTGCTCCTGCTTTAGGCATTTCTGATATGCCAAAAGACTTCACCTTGACTGTTGATGAGAAAATGGGTTCTATCAGGAACATGGTGATAAGCTTGAACCAATTGCTTACGATTCTCAAAGGCTTTTGGTAGTCAAGAGAGGTCTTCCTTGCTCCAGAGCAGTGGCTGCAACTGCAGCAGCAGTGACAGCCTCTGCACCTCTGGTAGCTTACATACCTTTGACTGTCTTGCTTCTCTATGCTGCAGCCATTATACTTTTACAAGCTGAAACAGCTCACTTCACCCCTGCCTCCACTCCGAGTCTACCACATGTTATTTTGCGAAGGTGTAACGCATTGAACCCAGCTACTCTTCTTCCTACTGAGGGAGATGGTGAACCTCATGATTGTGTGGTGGAAATTGCTGACACAGTCACTCCTAGACAGGATCTTTCTGCTACACCTCTTTCTCTTCCTGACCTGATTTATTATGTGGATGGTTCGGCTAGATGGAGTTGGAGCTGTTGGTTATGCCATCATTAGTGATCATCGAGTGGTGGAATCTGCGAGACATCCAGCTTCTATTTTTGTGCAGGCTTCTGAATTATTTGCTTTAATAAGGGTATGTATTATTGCAGCTGGGGAAATCTGCCAATATCTACACTGATAGGTGTTATGCTTTTGGAGTGGTGTATGACTTTGGAACTCTATAAAAGAACAGAAGATTCCTTACGTCACAGCACAACTATTTTAGCATCACCATCTTGCTCACAATCTTCTTGAAACCATTTTGTTTCCATCCCAGGTAGCTATCTGTCGGTGTCAAGCACATGTTATAATTGCAGATATTGTTTCTAAAGTAAATTCTTTTGCTGATATTTCTGCTAGAACTGCTGCTGTTTCATCTGAGTGACACTTCAAATGTATTTTATTTCACTCGTACTGTCATGAACATGGGGAAAGGCCCATTGGCGGTGGGGTAAGACTCATGGACATCCGTGAAAGAATGGACGACAGCTCGGAAAGACGGCACACAATAGTGTTAAGGCTAGCACCCCAAAGCACTGCATAAACAAGCTACAAGTACCAAACAGAGGGAATACCCCAAGGCAGACCGAGGAGGGGGAGAGGATAATCTGCCATTAAGGACGAATCACACGAGCAAAGACCCGGATAATGGCATAAGGACTATGAGATTGGATGTGGCAAGACATGAGGGTGAAGCCAAAAGAAGACGCAACATCTTCGTCTTTCGGCTTGTTCCCTGTTCTTCAGGGGTCACCACAGGGGATTTTATAGTTTCCATCAGTACCATGTGAGGGCACAGCACCAATGGCAGCCTTTGTTAAGTCAGGCCTCGACCAATCCGGTATGGTCTTGTCAATACACATACTGATTTGGCAAAATTTTACATCGGATCCCCTACCTGACACAAACACTAACCCCATGGACGGGGCACAGGTAAAGCGCCGGATGCCATCCCAGTATTCATGGACTTGCGCCCATGCCTGAAGATGCAACATCTGCAGTGGAATATTTAAGAATGAATGTGGTCTATCAAGAACTGCTAGGACTTGGAAACTACAATGACAAGAGATGGAGTAAGGCCAATGTCAAAGGCAAGAGAGGACTCATGGTGCAGAGGGTCCAAGACACAGTGAAAGAAGACTACCACTTAAAAGTGCTAGGGATCGCTGCCAGGGACAGTGGATGCAGTGGGACCAGGCACTTGAACAGTCATTTTCCTGGAAGGAACTCTAGCGTACTGATCAGGAAAAGTTGACCTTCTTCCTGTGTACTATGGCTGACCTCTTGCCAAATCCAAACAATCTAAAGATCTGGGCAAAGAAGACAACCCATCCTGCAAGCAGTGTGGAGCAACCCTTTGCACCCTGAATCACACCATGACTGGATGTCCCAAAGCACTGGGAGAAGGGCAGGGCAAGGTCCTTACAGAAATTGTCAAATGGACAGACCTGCAGAGGGTCAAAGCCAATAAACACCCGGTATTACCACCTGAATGTTTCAATTTCCAGAGGGAAGAAGATAGGCTCCTTGGACAAGAACAACTGCCAAGAACCTGTGTTCCATTTTGCATCAAGCCTCTGACTGGGAGATGCAAGTAGACCTGAAGAAGAGACTTGTCTTTCCAGAAGAGGTGACAATAACCTCACTCCGACCAGACATGGTTCTTCTATCCAGGAGCACAAAAACCATCTTAGTAGCCAAACTAACAGTGCCTTGGGTGGACAGGCTAGCCATCTCTTACCAACAGAAGAAAGCCAAGTACCAGGATTTGCTTGATGAGGCTCTTGTCAAAGGATGGTATGCAACCTTATATCCCATCGAAGTCAGCAGCCATGGTTTCCCAGCAACATCAGTGCTGGGTTTGGAACCCAAACAACTGAAGCAAGCCATTGGGGAGATAGCCATGGCAGCTGAGCCCAACTCAAGATGGTTGTTGATGATGATTCATGAGATGAGAGCCCGCAGTTGGAACTCTTCTGCAGCTGAAGGCTAATTTGGTCTTTGCTGCTCCACTCAGGCAAGGCGTACAGGCTAAGGAGTGAGATGCTTGTGATCCTGAGATACCTGCTGAAGATGCAGAAGGGTTCATTGCAATGCGAATGCTCTGACCACCCTGCCACCAAGGAATACCATCAAGAGGAGTAACTTGCAACATTGTTAGCTCCTACAGTTTCTGCCTGTGGCAAAGCATATCTGATGTTTATTTCACCTGATTCCACTGTGATTCAGGCATCTTTTGATCCACACATGTCCCTTAAAGATAGCCAATCAATGGCTACCCCTGCGAAAAAATCCACATGGAGGAAACACGGTCACTGTGATTCATATGGTGTTTTGAGGGGACCACGGATCCAGGGGTTGGCAATCTTATCCAGAAAGGGCCGGTGTTTTTGTTCCAACCAAGAAGTTACACACCTGATCCCACTAATCAACCAGTAGAGTCTTTGCTGAGGAACTTGATTAGGCGACACAGGTGTGTAACTGCTTGGTTGGAACAAAGACCTGCACTCACACCGGCCCTTTCTGGATAAGACTGCCCACCCCTGTTTGCCTAAATAACTTTTTCCTTCCATGGCCAAGCTCTCACATGGGCTAGACCATATTTCAAAGGGGGGGGGGGTATGGTTGATTTCATTGTTCAGAGTTGGGATTCAATTGAATTTAGCACAGTTGCAAAAAACTGTCTGCAAAAAGACATGTGATGTGTGCTCAACACAGCATAGGTAAGTCACAAAACACAACACAATCAGCATTTTCAATTCCTGATAGTCAATTTCAACATCTCATTATGGATTTCACTGAACTAACTCCAGCTAGAGGACAGGTTTGAAAGGCAGAGTTATGCCTATAGGCCAAGATCTGTATAAGGGAACACATACAGACCAAATTCTTGTGGATGAGGCCTACTGTAAGAAATTAACCCAGGTTGTAAATTCTATTTCTGCCCAGGTAAAATCAGCTCTTCCATCATTCCTGAAGGCGAGCATAGTGACTCATCTTTTCCAGTCTGTTGACAAGGTCCTGATGAATAAGCCAAGGAGGCAGCATAGGCATTCCCCCCATTTGGAGAGGTCCATATCAGGTTCTGCTTACTATACCTACAACAACTACTACTACTACTACTACCACTACCACTACCACTACTACTACTACTACTACTACTACTACTACTACTACTACTTTCTGCTGCTTCCATTAGGGGTGCCACAGTGGACCGTTTCCATTTCTTCCTGTCCTCTGCATCTTCCTCTGTCACACCAGCCAGTCCTGCTTACTACACCAACGGTGATAAAAGATCTATGCATCCCACTGCAAGAGGACACCAATGTAATGAAAATGAAAATGACCAAGTTGGAGTTTGTGTTTATAATTGTGCTAGTGTATTTGTTAGTACCCACTGAAGGATTAGTGGTACCCACAGCAGAGGTAAAGACATGGATGACTTCACTGATAGGAGTTTTGATAGAACCAAAGAAAACTAGTGTTATAAGTGCAAAAGAATTAGATATATAGTCACCTACAACCATTACCATTAGGTATAAAGGATAACACCTGGTATGAAATGATGGCCTACATGGTAAAACATACATATTACATTACATTGCATTACAGTCATTTAGCCGACGCTTTTATCCAAAGCGACTTCCAATAAGTGCATTTAACGTAGGAAATCAGGAGAACTACTAGTCATCAGAGGTCATAAGTGCATCTAAACAAGCATTTAAGAGCAAAACCAGTGCTAAAGTAAAAGTGAAAGAAAGAGATTTTTTTTTAAATGAGTGAATACATAAGTGCTAAGAACAAGTAACAGGGTAGTAGTACTTAAAGAGGTGAGTTTTCAACCTGCACCGAAATATGGGCAGCGACTCCGCTGTGCTGACATCAGTGGGGAGCTCATTCCACCACTGTGGGGCCAGGACAGAAAAGAGCCGTGACCGGGTCGATCGGCAGCAAGGGCCTCTGAGTGACGGGGCAACCAGGCGTCCTGAGGCAGCAGAGCGAAGTGGTCGGGCGGGGGTGTAGGGCTTGACCATGGGCTGTAGATAGGAAGGAGCTGTTCCTTTCACTGCCCTGTAGGCTAGCACCAGAGTCTTAAACTCGATGCGAGCAGCTACTGGGAGCCAGTCTAGGGACATGAGAAGGGGAGTTGTGTGGGAGAATTTAGGGCGGTTGAACACCAGACGAGCTGCAGCTTTCTGAACAAGCTCTAGAGGTCTGATGGCCGACGCCGGGGCGCCAGCAAGGAGGGAGTTGCCGTAGTCCAGCCAGGAGATGACAAGAACCTGGATGAGCACCTGTGCCATCTCGTCGGTGAGGAATGGGCGAATCTTCCTGATGTTATAGAGGAGAAATCTGCTGGAGCGAGCAACCAATGCAACGTTTGCAGCAAACGACAGTTGGTCGTCCAGGATCACACCCAGACTCCTCACAGTCCGAGTTGATGTCACCACGGTGTTGTCAATGGTGATGGCCAGGTCTCAGTGCGGGCAACCGTTCCCCGGCGGGAACATCAGCTCTGTCTTGTCCTGATTGAGCTTCAGGTGGTGTGTTGCCATCCACTCCGAGATATCAGTCAAGCACGCAGCAATGCGCGTCTCTACTTGTGTATCAGAGGGAGGAAAGGACAAGATCAGCTGGATGTCATTGACATAACAATGGTAAGAGAAGTCATGCGAGCGAATAACAGAACCCAGGGATGTCGTGTACAGGGAGAAAAGGAGAGGACCCAGAACCGAACCCTGTGGAACATCTGTAGTCAGTCTGCGAGGCTCCAACACAGATCCCCTCCATGTCACCTGGTAGGAGCGACCTGTCAGGTAGGTTGCAAACATTGAGAGTGCATAGCCTGTGACACCAAGCCCCTCGAGGGTAGAGTGGAGGATCTGGTGGTTCACTGTGTCGATCGCAGCTGACAGATCCAGGAGTATCAGGACAGAGGAGATAGAGTTTGCTCTCGCGGAGTGCAGCAATTCTGTCGCTGCAAGGAGGGCCGTCTCTGTCGAGTGACCCACCCTGAACCCAGACTAGTTGGGGTCCAGGAGGTGTTTCTGGTGGAGGCACAAAGAAAGTTGGTTAAAGACAGCATGTTCGAAAGTTTTGGATAGAAAGGGTAGAAGGGAAACTGGCCTGTAGTTTCTGACGTCAGAGGGGTTAAGTGATAGTTTCTTGAGAAGGGGGGGTGACTCTAGCAGTCTTGAAGGCAGATGGAACGCATCCAGCCTGGAGGGAGGTGTTGATGAGGTGGGTTAGATAGAGAAGGAGTTCAGGTGCTATAGACTGAAGAAGAGGGGAGGGGACCGGGTCAAGGGAGCATGTGGTGGGGTGACTGGAAGTGATGAGGTTTAGAACCTCGTCGGGGGAGAGGGGAGCGAGGTGGGATAGGGTGGGATGTGGAGAGGTGAGGAGGGGTGCAGAGGGTGGGATAGTGCAAGCAGCACTAACCGGGTGGTGAGAAAAGGAGGATCTGATGTCGTTTACCTTCTTGTCAAAGAAGTTAGCGAAGTCATCAGGGAGAAGGGAGGAAGTAGGAGGAGGAGGTGGGGGTTGAAGAAGTGTAGAGAAGGTTTCAAAGAGCTTCTTAGGATTAGAGGGAGAGGATAGGATTTTAGAGCGATAGAAGGCAGCCTTAGCAGCAGAACGGGAGGAGGAGAAAGTGGAAAGAAGAGACTGGAAGTTGAGAAGGTCCTCTGGGAGTTTGCCTTTTCTCCATCTGCGCTCTGCCACTCTCAGGCTCCGTCTGTCAGTACTGAGTCGGTCAGCCAAGGGGCAGGTGGAGTTGGGTGTGCAGGCCTGGAGGTGAGGGGACAGAGATTGTCCAGAGAAGAGGAGAGGGTAGAGAGAAGAAGATCAGTAGCAGTGTCAGGGGGTAGGAGAGAGAAAGATTCAGGTGTAGGGAGGATAGCGGTAACAGAGGAAGAAAGATCAGTGGTGGAGAGAGAGCGGAGGTGTCTACGGGTGGAAACCATGTGGGTAGGGGAAGGGGCTGAGGGGGGTGAAGAGAGGGAGAGAGAGTAGGACATGAAATAGAGGTCAGAGAGCTGGAGGGGAGTAACAGAGAGATTGGAAATAGGAGAGTGTCTAGTAAAGATAAGGTCCAGCTGGTTGCCATTCTTGTGGGTAGGAGGAGAGGGTGAGAGGTGAAGGTCAAAGGAGGAGAGGAAAGAGAGAAGAGGATCTAACTTGTTAGTGTGGATGTTGAAGTCACCAAGAGGACAAGTGCAGAGTCATCAACAGGGAGGTGCGAGACAAGTGTGCCAAGCTCCTCCAGAAACTCACCAAGGGGGCCTGGTGGGCGGTACACAACCACGACAGTGAGTTTGACTGGATAAGAGACAGTAACAGCATGAAATTCAAAAGAGGGCGGAGAAAATTGTGGAATAGAAACAAGAGAGTATTTCCATTTCAGGGAGATTAGCAGGCCAGTACCACCACCCCGCCTCCCAGCTCTGGGAGTGTGAGAAAAAGAGTACACATCAGACAGAGCTGTGGGTGTGGTAGTGTTTTCTGGCGTGATCCAGGTCTAAGTTAGCGACCTGGATCATGCAAGATATATCCAGATGTTACAGATATCAAGATGTTACAGATAATTCAACAGCTGTTGTTTCTGTTTTAAGCCTTTCTCAGTCCGTTTCCATCCCAAATGTGGGTTTTGCTGATTCTACTCATAGCTGGTTAACTAGTGTTTTTAGATCATGGATACTGATAGTAAACATGAGGTTAGTGATGATGAGTACTGTCTCCAGTAGCTGCAACAACTCTACAACATGGATGAGGACTTCACGGAGATGTAAGTGGCGTTTCTGCGCTAGTAACCTCTGACCCCTTATGGTCATGGGACCGACCTTTAGATGAAGCATAATAAAGCTCACATTAGGTGACGAGGACGTGAGAAGAGTCCTGCTACTGTTGTGTTTTTTTAATTGTATTAACATGTGTACTTGTGTCATACTCTTTACAGTTAAGGGTTATGTTCGGCGTTATGACCGTGTCTACTTCATTCAATGCTTCATCATATGATAACTGATTAAGATTACGAGGGATGATGTTGTGTTTAGTTGACTTTGGGCATTCACATAGTATTTTTTCCTCAAAACATCAGCTCTGGGGTTCTCTGTTTTTGTTTGCCTCGACAGCATAGATTACACAGGGGTCTTTTACTCATTCCTTGTCAAACATGGTGTGAGATATTTGCCTGTGTGGACATGGGGTAACCATGACTTCTGCCTGATGGGTGAGTTTACAGGAAATGTGTTGATGTAATCTGATTTCGGTGGGCCTACAACTGACGGACAGGGCTCATAGTCGTTCTGTGGGAGGTAAGGTGCTCCCCAGCATGGATAAGGGATAAAAAGGGTGGGTGGGTGGGGTATGTGAGGGAAAACTAACATGAAGCATTTAGAGTTATCATTTATTCATTCATTGTGTAGTATTGTGTAACAGTCTCTCTATATCATGTTGGTCAAATATGCTCTTAAATGAGGTCTGTGACATCTGGTGCTCGGCTCTGAATCCTCCAGAGAGGGGTGAGGAATGTTCGGCATGGGGGTTGGGAGGCTATTTCTCCCCTGACTGTGTTTGTCTTAAACTCTTACACTGTCCTGCTACTATGGTCCTGCAAGGAGCTGTCATGAGATGAATCATACGGGAAGCTCTTCCAGAGGGCTATAAGTCTTTATGTTTTACTCAACTCACGGTCCCTTGTGAGTCTAGATGACCCCTGAACTGAACTGAACTGAACTGATGGTGACCAGATGTTAAACCAACCTTTGATACGACATATAGGGGAAATGTATGGGCTTAAGTTGACAAATAATGTCTTTCTCTGTCTTGGAAGGGTATACATGGGGCAGCACGGTGGCACAGTGGTTAGCGCGGTCGCCTCACAATAAGAAGGTCCTGGGTTCGAGCCTCAGGGTAGTCCAACCTTGGAGGTCGTCCCAGGTCGTCCTCTGTGTGGAGTTTGCATGTTCTCCCCGTGTCTGTGTGGGTTTCCTCCCACAGTCCAAAAACATGTAGGTCAGGTGAATCAGCCGAACTAAATTGTCCCTGTGATGGCCTGGCGGCCTGTCCAGGGTGTCTCCTCGCCTGCTGCCCAATGACTGCTGGGATAGGCTCCAGCATCCCCGCGACCCTGAGAGCAGGATAAGCGGTTTGGATAATGGATGGGTATAGTATATACATATATGGGAGACGACTCCTTTGGTCTGTGAGAATACGGGGACGGGGCTCATTGGGGTCTGACCTGTGTTTCTCCACATGGTGCAGTGGGAGAATGCAGGGGGGTGTTCTCCTATTGCATAATACGATTTGTCTCGTCTTGTTTTGTCCTGCATTGTAAAATACTAAGGGTCTTTTATCATCAACCATCATTGTTTCGTGTTATTATCTCAGAGTCCAGAGTGTTTGCAGGTAAAATATCCACAAAAGGTGTCCGTTAGTTCATCCAGGTTGCCAGTTGCAGTTTCAAATCCACTCCAATCGGTGCAGTCAATACAGTCTTGCAGTTCCTGCTTTGCTTCGCTGGTCTATGTCTTCACCGTTTTAACTTGCAGATTTTAGTTTCTGCCTGTGGGTTGGAATAAGATGAACCAAGCAGTGATCAGAGTGCCCCAAAGCTGCCCGGGGGACAAAGCGATATGCATTTTTAAGAATTGTGTAGCAGTGGTTCAGTGTGTTATTTTCCCTGGTGGGACAATTAATATGTTGCCTGTATTTTGGCAGTACGTGGTTTAATTTTTGTTCTGTTAAAGTCCGCAAGGATTATGAAAAATGAGTCTGTATTCTACTACTACTACTACTACTACTACTACTACTACTACCACTACTACTACTACTTCTACTACTACTTTTGGCTGCTCCCGTTAGGGGGCGCCACAGCGGATCATCCGTTTCCATCTCTCCCTGTCCTCTGCATCTTCCTCTGTCACACCAGCCACCTGCATGTCCTCCCTCACCACATCCATAAACCTCCTCTTTGGCCTTCCTCTTCCCCTCTTCCCTGGCAGCTCCATATTCAGCATCCTTCTCCCAATATACCCAGCATCTCTCCTCCACACATGTCCAAACCGGTTCAATCTGGCCTCTCTTGCTTTGTCTCCAAACTGTCAACCTGAGCGGTCCCTCTAATATACTTGTTCCTAATCCTGTCCTTCTTCATCACTCCCAGTGAAAATCTTATCATCTTCATCTCTGCCACCTCCAGCTCCTCCTCCTGTCTTTTCATCAGTGCCACTGTCTCCAAACCATACAACATAGCTGGTCTCACAACCATCTTGTAAACCTTCCCTTTAACTTTTGCTGGTACCCTTCTGTCACACATCACTCCTGACACTCTTCTCCACCCACTCCACCATGCCTGCACCCTCTTCTTCACCTCTCTCCTGCACTCCCCGTTACTTTGGACAGTTGACCTCAAGTATTTAAACTCATAGGCCTTCCTCACCTCCACTCCTTGCATCCTCACCATTCCACTGTCCTCCCTCTCATTCACGCATATGTATTCCATCTTGACTTTCATTCCTCTTCTCTCCAGTGCATACCTCCACCTCTCCAGGCTCTCCTCCACCTGCACCCTACTCTCACTACAGATCATAATGTCATCCGCAAACATCATAGTCCACGGAGACTCCTGCCTGATCTCGTCCGTCAACCTGTCCATCACCATTATAAACAAGAAAAGTGAGTCCGTATTAATTTTTTAAATGTTTCTTATGGGCCAATAGGGGTCAGAGGTTAGCTTTTTTTTCTCGGAAGTAAATTTCAAATAATTAAAAATAGCCTGGCCAATCTGGGGCCCTTGCACACATGGGGAAGGCTGTGCATTAATCCGCACCTGGATATGACAGCCCAAGGACACCATGACCGATGTTGGTCTGGGGACATCTCAGACACATACCAGACATACGCTCAGGGTTAGGGTCAGCTTCGGGTTATTGCCAGTCCAAAATAAAACATATCAAACGATAGTCTGAGAACAGCAGCAGTGTTATTAAAATTGGTTATGCACGTTTGCATGAAGCTATCTATATGTGTTATGTGAATCCTCGTGCACGCTCACCATCATCAGTACATCTTGACTGACACCTTTCTGTAGCCCGCTACGAAGTCTGTCCTCTCCCTGGACATTCTCGCTGAGCTTGCCACCGCTCTTCTTTTGTCTCTCTTGGAACTTGGCCTTGGCCGCCCTCATCTCTGACTTCATTGTGTTCTGGAACTTCTGGAAGATGTAGTCCGCAGTGTCTGCCTCGTTCAGCTCCCACAGGTCCTCCTGGACCAGAGGTCGCTTGTATCCATTCACAATCATGCTGGAGAGAGAGAGAGGGGGCCAGGTCAGAAGGGTGAGAAGACACAAACTGATGAGAGCGAGAGTTTGTCACAGTGAGGGTGAGCCACAATTTGACCGATCTTAAAGACAATGCGCATCATCATTCAGAGCTGCTCTTGCTTCTGCAATGTGACGTAGTAGCTCCTAGTAAAACAGTATATTAGGTTGGGACAAAACATAGGAGGGATGTCATTTGACGCTTCAAGGTTTGGTTTGGATGGTGCAAAACATTTTATATTATTGGTTGGAATGCTGCTCGCTCATCTGCTCGGATTTGGTGACGCAATCACAAAAACTTGGCTGTTTAAGAGGAGGTTAAGGTGGTTGGAATTTGATGTGAAATCAGTAAAAAGGGGAAAATTTGCAATTTTTTTTTGCCGTAAGTCGCTTTGGAATAGAAATTGCAGGACTAGCCAGAGAAGTAAAAAACAAAAAACAAAAAAAACCAAAACAAAACAGTGACTTATAGTCCAGGACATACGGTGAAACCTTTAGGGAGCACTGTGCAGTTATTTACTGTGCATCAACTACCAGTTGTTGACTATCATTCTCATCCATACAGAAAACAGCCAAGCTAGAAACTGGACACAGGGGCGTCCGGGTGGCGTGGCGGTCTATTCCATTGCCTACCAACACGTGGATCGCCAGATCGAGTCTCCATGTTGCCTCCGGCTTGGTCGGGCGTCCCTACAGACACAATTGGCTGTGTCTGCGGGTGGGAAGCCGGATGTGGGTATGTGTCCTGGTCACTGCACTAGCACCTCCTCTGGTTGGTCGGGGCCCCTGTCAGGTGAAAAGAGGCAGCTGGCGACTCCACATGTATCGGAGGAGACATGTGGCAGTCTGCAGTCCTTCCCAGATTGGCAGAGGGGGTGGAGCAGCGATTGGCATGGCTCAGAAGAGTGGGGTAATTGGCCAGGTACAATTGGGGAGAAAAAGGGAGGAAAAAGGAGGAAACCCCCCCCCCCCCAAAAAAAAAAGAAACTGGACAGTTTCAGTTACCCACACTTGTTTTTAGCTGGACTCGTTACTTGCCAGTTGTCACCCCTGCTGATAACTTGACCGAATGTGAACTTAACAGGATGAAGCACTAAAATGGGAAATTACGACCACAGTTAACGTTAGTTTGAATGAGGGCTTAGTCTCGCCTCCTGTCCTCTTAGTTGGTCTGAAGTTAGGGTAGGAGGAGGAGCGAATACCTTATTAACCAACTTATTCGTTTCCTGTTTGATTTGAAATCGTTTGCAACACATTTCTTTTTCCAGGTCACAACTCGCCTGTTGCTCAAGCCCACCCCACCGGCTGGAAAAATTCAGGATCAGTCACACACATTCCAACATCTGAAGCCAGCAGTCTTTGTACGGAAATGTTGCATGGCGGGGCGAGCTACTTTTTACAGTACTGGTAAGAGAAGTTAGGCATACAAATACAACTTAGTATTAACACAACAATCTTACACAGTTTCCAACCTAGAGGATATCTGCGTGCATGGGGAGGGGTGGGGTGGGGTGGGTTGGGGTGACCGCCTCATTATAACAGCTAAAAGTTACCTGTTGAACCAGTTGAAAGTTATTCGGCTTAGAAATGCGGCCCCTTTCTCTGGATTCTGCAGTACAAACAGCACACAGATGGAAAACGTTTACAGCGGGCCAACATGGGGGATGATTTGCTCTCACAGCGAGGTGTTAAGCGTCACTTATAAATAGCCGTATCCCAAAGCTCAAAGGAAAGACACAGAATGTGACCAGGTACCTTCTTAACACGTTCTTCAGCCTCCGGAGGGACATCTGCCACATTAGACAAGATGAGCGAAATCACCTCTAGCCCAAAGGCAATGTAAAAAAGGCAGAAACGAGGGAGATCCTGCACGCTTCCCTGGGAATAGAAGAGGCAGGAAGAGGAAGGTGTGCATGGTGCATAACAAATTAATATTGAAATTCAGAGTGCATCGTGAAAAAATGGTTGCGCTCTGTACCAGTTATGATTCCAAACTTCTTCTGTCTTGGCCCCTTTCGGCCCCTAAACTATCAAACCCTTTGGTTTGTACCTGTCTGAGGGCCTCCCGTAGAAGGGTCTGGAAGGGAAAGACGTCACACACAACCAGAAGCACCCAGAAGATGAAGAGGGTGGCAGAATCCACTGCTTCCTCCTTCCGCCTCACTCCTTCTTGGCACAGCAGGAGCAGGACCTATGGAAGGAGCGGAAGATGAGGGCACATAATTGAATAAATATCACAATCTGAACTCAGACGTCATCTCTTTGTGATGATGACCCAAATAAACCAAAAAAAACTAAAAAACCAGATTTAAGACGTGTTCTACCCACCCATGACACAGCATATAGGACAGGATTTGCATAGAATACCCCGGGGTTTCCATCTGTTGTATTTTTGTCTCTCTCTGGACCATAATCCTCTCCTACTGTCAACGCCAGTCCCGCTATGGCTGTCAGAAACAACAGACCTACCACAAGCTGAAGAAGAGAGAGAGAGATGGGAGGCAAATGCCTCATGTCAGTCAAGGGCAACTTAAGAAGTCAAGCACAGATTTTAAGTCTAATCAGTCTTCCCTACTGTGCAACGCTGAACGGACTGCACAATGTAATTTTCGAGCGCTTCAGTGGAAATGTTCATATCTGGTCCAAAAAAAACCCGTAATTTGCCAGTCATTATCAAATAAATACAGATTTCCCAGTATGTGAACATGTTGCATTCTGTTTTTGGATGCAGCTGAAATCATTTGCTGGTAGTCTTTTATTCCCTTCAAATTAGAAATGTATAATTATATATAATTAAATGTATAATAAATGTATGCATCGGAAGTAACACCGAGGGTGGTCTGACAGGATGCGGAAGCGGGGCAGGCTAAGCTAACTGCTAGATCACGCAGACCGGCAGTTCCGATAACACCGAGGGTGGTCTGGCGGCGGCCTCGCCTGGCCTTGACTGTGTTTTTAGTGTCGTCGTGTGGTGTGCGGGGAGGTGTGTCGAAGGTGTCTGGCTGGGAGAGCTGGCTTTGGATTGGATGAGGGAGTCAAGTCAAGTCAAGACAAGATAAGTCAAGTCACGACAAGTCAAGTCAAGTCAAGTCAAGTCAAGTCAAGACAAGACAAGACAAGACAAGACAAGACAAGACAAGTCAAGTCAAGTCAAGTCAAGTCAAGTCAAGTCAAGACAAGACAAGACAAGACAAGACAAGACAAGACAAGACAAGACAAGTCAAGTCAAGTCAAGTCAAGTCAAGTCAAGCCAAGCCAAGCCAAGCCAAGCCAAGCCAAGCCAAGCCAAGCCAAGTCAAGTCAAGTCAAGTCAAGTCAAGTCAAGTCAAGTCAAGTCAAGTCAAGTCAAGACAAGACAAGACAAGTCAAGCCAATTTCATTTGTACAGCCCAATCTGCCGCATCCTGTGGGCCCAAGGACCACGGCCCTGACTGGAGCTGCACCCGAAGAGGAAACACCGGGGACAGTCTGACAGGACACGGAAGTGGGGCAGGCTAAGCTAACTGCTAGCCCATGCAGACCGGCAGTTCTGATAACACTGAGGGTGGTCTGGCGGCGGTCTTGCCTAGCCTTGACTGTTTTAGTGTCGTCGTGTGGAGTGCGAGGAGGTGTGTTGAAGGTGTCTGGCTGGGAGGGCTGGTGTTGGATCGGCTGAAGGAGCTGCGTCCTGTGGGCCCAAGGACCACGGCCCTGACTGGAGCTGCACATGAAGAAGAGACACCGAGGGCAGTCTGACAGGACGCGGAAGCAGGGCAGGCTAAGCTAACTGCTAGCCCATGCAGACCGGCAATTTTGACAGTCATCCTGGCTGGCGTTCGCTCTCCTGGACAGTGATTTTTTTTTTTTTAGTTTAGATATGTGTGTTGGTGTGGATGTATGTGTTCTTGTAGTTTTTGGATATGTGTTTTTGTCTTTGTGTTGCACTGCTGTGGGCTGGGGGAAAATTATGTTTCGTCTCATTTCATGCATGAAATGAAATGACAAATTAAGTGTTTCTGATATTTTTTGAAGAGAAATGGCAGAAATTGGTGTTTTCATTGATGTTTCTGTGATAAATTCCTTTAGTCTCCCCATCATCATCAGTGGACTGGTGTACAACCAGCAGTGCTTTGGTTTGCTGCAGCAGCCCCCCCCCCCCCAGTCCACAGCTGCTGCTACGTACCTGCTTGCAGAGGTAGAGCTTGGACAGATGTTTTGATTTAACGCCATTCTTGAAGAGAGCTACCAGGTGCCAGGGACCACAGAGCCACAGGAAACCCAGTGGGATCCACACCAAGACTGTCTGCTCGAAACACACTGGCAGGTCAGGGTCCGGTCTGTCCAGAGATGACGCATTCTGAGGCACAAATATCCACGTGCAGGCATGCACAGACATGCACACAGACACCACACAGACAAGGTTACCCACATTAAAAGGCATAAACCTATTGAGATATTAATGCAGTACACTGTTAAGAAACGACTGAAACCAAAATTAACATTTTAACAACTTTAATACTATTTTTCAAACAATTTAAAATGGCCGCTGTCCAACGCCTGTAAATACTGCAGCGCCTCGGTGGGAGTCATGGTGCGTCTGTAACCAGACATGTTGGAAATGATCAAAAAATCAAGTTTAGACTATTTCTCTTCACTGGAGGGCGCTAGTGTGTTTCAGGACAACGATCTTCATAGAGGAAATGATGCGACCAACACACATCATAAATAGTGACATGACGCGCACGATGACACGCAAATTACGAGCGGTCATTTTGACTGCTCGTGGTCATTTTAGGTAGAACTTAGCATAACTTTTTTGTGCAATTGACCTAAAACTCATTTTAATGCTAAAATATCTAATATCTAAAAATCTAAACAAAAATATCGAAAAATCTAAAAAATTTTGCATTTTTTAGGAGCATTCAGGGAGCGGCAGGTCTGTATCTTTTGTTTTCACAAAGTTATTAAACTTTGAAAATCCAAAACCGTCAAAATGACCGCCTTGGTCGTTTTAGTGCTAGAATGAGAGAATTAGACCCTGTTTACACTTGGTTTTAAAATGCGTCTTGGGCGATCGGATCACAAGTGGACAGCGAGACACATCGTCGTTTACACCTGTGTCTATCATGCGTCTCCAAATGCCTCCTGCTGACCACTTTTGATCAGATTTCGTTACTCTGAATTAGAAGAAGAAGATTTCTTTTCTGTCTACATCTTGTCGGGGACGCATCAAGACGCATTAGCATTTACACTACAAAAGATGTGTGGTCAAATGCGTCCCAACCACCTCAGCAAGTGCTTTGACTAACCGGCTCACAAAACGTTTTGTTGGTCGTTTACACTCTTATTTAGTGCTGTCCACTTGTGAGCCAATCGCCAAAAAAAGCACATTTTAAAACCAAGTGTAAACGGGGTCTTATGTTGAATACAGATTGAATACAGAATCACAGAGGGGCATGCACACACACACACGCTGTACACTATACTCCCAGAAACACTAACACAAACACACACAAAGCTACCCATGTTGAATGACAAAACCTAGCAAATAAACATGATCACATGAAGAGGCAAAAAGCCTTCATCACACCCTGAGAGGTTAGACATAGGTTATAATACTGTGAGAGGTTAGACACCTTATAACACTGTGAGAGGTTAGACATAGGTTATAACACTGTGAGTGGTTAGACAGCTTATAACACTGTGAGAGGTTAGACAGCTTATAACACTGTGAGTGGTTAGACAGCTTATAACACTGTGAGAGGTTAGACATAGCTTATAACACTGTGAGAGGCTATACACAGTTTATAACACTGTGAGAGGTTAGACAGCTTATAACACTGTGATAGGTTAGACACTGTGAGAGGTTAGACATAGCTTATAACACTGTGAGAGGTTGGACACAGCTTATAACACTGTGAGAGGTTAGACATAGCTTATAACACTGTGAGAGGTTAGACATAGCTTATAACACTGTGAGAGGTTGGACACAGCTTATAACACTGTGAGTGGTTAGACACAGCTTATAACAATGTAAGAGGTTAGACATTGCTTATAACACTGTGAGAGGTTGGACACAGCTTATAACAATGTGAGAGGTTAGACATAGCTTATAACACTGTGAGAGGTTAGACATAGCTTATAACACTGTGAGAGGTTGGACACAGCTTATAACACTGTGAGAGGGTAGACATAGCTTATAACACTGTGAGAGGTTAGACATAGCTTATAACACTGCGAGAGGTTAGACATAGCTTATAACACTGTGAGAGGGTAGACATAGCTTATAACACTGTGAGAGGTTGGACACAGCTTATAACAATGTGAGAGGTTAGACATAGCTTATAACACTGTGAGAGGTTAGACATAGCTTATAACACTGTGAGAGGTTGGACACAGCTTATAACACTGTGAGAGGGTAGACATAGCTTATAACACTGTGAGAGGGTAGACAGCTTATAACACTGTGAGAGGTTAGACATAGCTTATAACACCGTGAGAGGTTGGACACAGCTTATAACAATGTGAGAGGTTAGACATAGCTTATAACACTGTGAGAGGTTGGACACAGCTTATAACACTGTGAGAGGGTAGACATAGCTTATAACACTGTGAGAGGTTAGACACAGCTTATAACACTGTGAGAGGTTAGACACAGCTTATAACACTGTGAGAGGGTAGACATAGCTTAGCCTGCACTCTCCAACTTCTGATGTCTCTCTTACTGCATCACAGGGACGTTTCTCTAATTAGAAATTTAATTGAAAGCGATTAACGCTCAAACTCCCCCCTCCATGTACTGTGTGCAACACCAGGTGTGGAACAAAGTGTGCTCGGAAAGAAAGAGAGAGAGAGAGAGAGAGAGAGAGAGAGAGAGAGAGAGAGAGAGAGAGAGAGAGAGAGAGAGAGAGAGAGAGAGAGAGAGAGAGGGGGAGAGGGAGAGGGAGAGAGAGAGAGAGAAATGAGAAATGTGAAATGAAAGAAGCTAGACATTACAAATGGATTTAGACAGGAGGCTTTACCAACACTCTTCAAAGTCCAGCTTGTTTTTACACTTGAACTGTGCCTAATGTGTTATTTATTTTGTAAGATATGTTTTGTTACAATATGTTATCTCTTGTATATGATATGTTGTGTTACAATATGTTATCTATTGTGTACGATATGTTGTGTTACAATGTGTTACCTATTGTGTACAATGTTGTGTTACAATGTGTTATCTATTGTGTATGATATGTTGTGTTACAATGTGTTATCTATTGTGTATGATATGTTGTGTTACAATGTGTTATCTGTTGTGTACAATGTTGTGTTACAATGTGTTATCTATTGTGTACAATATGTTGTGTTACAATGTGTTATCTATTGTGTACAATGTTGTGTTACAATGTGTTATCTATTGTGTATGATATGTTGTGTACACAATGTGTTATCTATTGTGTACGATATGTTGTATACAATGTGTTATCTATTGTGTAAAATATGTTGTGTACGATATGTTGTGTTACAATGTGTTATCTATTGTGTACAATGTTGTGTTACAATGTGTTATCTATTGTGTACAATATGCTGTGTTACAATGTGTTACAATGTGTTATCGATTGTGTATGATATGTTGTTACAGTGTGTTACAATGTGTTATCTATTGTGTACAATATGCTGTGTACGATTTGTGGTGTTACAATGTGTTATCTATTGTGTACAATATGTTGACTTGTGTTAGAATGTGTTATCTATTGTGTACAATATGCTGTGTTACAATGTGTTACAATGTGTTATCTATTGTGTACAATATGTTGTTACAGTGTGTTACAATGTGTTATCTATTGTGTACAATATGTTGTGTAGAATGTGTTATCTATTGTGTACAATGTTGTGTTACAATGTGTTATCTATTGTGTATGATATGTTGTGTTACAATGTGTTATCTATTGTATATGATATGTTGTGTGCAATGTGTTATCTATTGTGTATGATATGTTGTGTTACAATGTGTTATCTATTGTATATGATATGTTGTGTTACAATGTGTTATCCAGCTATTGTGTAAGATATGTTGTGTTACAATGTGTTATCTATTGTGTACGATATGTTGTATACAATGTGTTATCTATTGTGTACAATATGTTGTGTACGATATGTTTTGTTACAATGTGTTATATATTGTGTACAATATGTTGTTACAATATGTTATCTATTGTGTACAATATGCTGTGTACGATTTGTTGTGTTACAATGTGTTATCTGTTGTGTACAATATGTTGACTTGTGTTAGAATGTGTTATCTATTGTGTACAATATGCTGTGTTACAATGTGTTACAATGTGTTATCTATTGTGTACAATATGTTGTTACAATGTGTTACAATGTGTTATCTATTGTGTACAATATGTTGTTACAATGTGTTACAATGTGTTATCTATTGTGTACAATATGTTGTTACAATGTGTTACAATGTGTTATCTATTGTGTACAATATGTTGTTACAATGTGTTACAATGTGTTATCTATTGTGTACAATATGTTGTTACAATGTGTTACAATGTTATCTATTGTGTACAATATGCTGTGTTACAATGTGTTACAATGTGTTATCTATTGTGTACAATATGTTGTTACAGTGTGTTACAATGTGTTATCTATTGTGTACAATATGTTGTGTAGAATGTGTTATCTATTGTGTACAATGTTGCGTTACAATGTGTTATCTATTGTGTATGATATGTTGTGTTACAATGTGTTATCTATTGTATATGATATGTTGTGTGCAATGTGTTATCTATTGTGTATGATATGTTGTGTTACAATGTGTTTTCTATTGTATATGATATGTTGTGTTACAATGTGTTATCCAGCTATTGTGTAAGATATGTTGTGTTACAATGTGTTATCTATTGTGTACGATATGTTGTATACAATGTGTTATCTATTGTGTACAATATGTTGTGTACGATATGTTGTGTTACAATGTGTTATATATTGTGTACAATATGTTATTACAATATGTTATCTATTGTGTACAATATGCTGTGTACGATTTGTTGTGTTACAATGTGTTATCTGTTGTGTACAATATGTTGACTTGTGTTAGAATGTGTTATCTATTGTGTACAATATGCTGTGTTACAATGTGTTACAATGTGTTATCTATTGTGTACAATATGTTGTTACAATGTGTTACAATGTGTTATCTATTGTGTACAATATGTTGTTACAATGTGTTACAATGTGTTATCTATTGTGTACAATATGTTGTTACAATGTGTTACAATGTGTTATCTATTGTGTACAATATGTTGTTACAATGTGTTACAATGTGTTATCTATTGTGTACAATATGTTGTTACAATGTGTTACAATGTTATCTATTGTGTACAATATGTTGTGTAGAATGTTATCTATTGTGTACAATATGTTGTTACAATGTGTTACAATGTTATCTATTGTGTACAATATGTTGTGTAGAATGTTATCTATTGTGTATGATATGTTGTGTACGACATGTTGTGTACAATATGCAATAATATTGCTCCAAAACACAATTAGAAACCTTTTGAGGATCGGTACAGTTCAGTGCATCAGCTCGTCCGCATGGACACACACTGGTCACGTTATGCTCTTGTGTGTGTGTAAAGGTGACGGTGTGACAGGCTCATTACGGACAACCGCGTTCTATCGAAACCGTTAATCGGTTCCATTCCACGAGCCGTGAGCGTCATCAGAGGACGTTCCATTTGTCTTGAAACCCGCCACTTTGTTGCATTGTGTGTTCACCATCCGTGTCCATCCTCATGACCTGACACACTTCAACACTGACCAAGCGGTACTTTGCTCATTCTTACACAGTTCCACGCGGTCGTGCAATTAAAGCCTTTCTGTGTTAATTTTGTAAGAATTCCTGAGACACGTGACGAGACATTTATCTCTATTAAGGTGTGTAAAACACAGTCTGGCCCGTGTTCATGCGTAGCGGTTTCACATGTAACGGTTCTGATCCACAGATCCACTCACCCAGAAGGCTGAACCACAGAACTCCTGCAGCGCCGCGGCAGGCATGCTCCCCGGCCGGACAGCACCTCCAGCAAAGCCCAGCTACGATCAGGACTCCAACTAGGGACGGGACTCCAACCAGGGACAGGACTCCAACCAGGGGACAGGACTCCAACCAGGGATCAGGACTCCAACCAGGGACAGGACTCCAACCAGGGACAGGACTCCAACCAGGGGACAGGACTCCAACCAGGGATCAGGACTCCAACCAGGGACGGGACTCCTCTCGCCCACCGCTCCACCAGCGACGCACACCTCAGAGACGAGCGTGCCTCCGGAGGACTTTGAGCCATGAAACACTTAAAGAGAGAGAAGACCTTTTAACCCTGGCGCGAAAGAAGAAGGGAGGGACAAAAACAACCCTGCTCCTCAGCTGACTGTCGGACAGCAGCGGAGATGTTAATGCTTAACACAACTTAACACAACTTAATACAACTCCGCACCACCCTGCCAGTGCAGCAGCTTTCTCTTTTTGGCAAGAGGTCAGCAGTGACAAGCAGAGTAATTAGTGGCTTGCACTGACTTCTGCATTCTGCATGCATCACGCGCGCGCACACACGCGCGCGCGCACACACACACACACACACTGCTCTGGATGTGAGTTAAAAAAGAACCTCAAGACCACCCAAAAGCGAGTGTGATTTAGGGGCACAGGATGGGTTACTGTCCAAACCCCAAAATCAGAAGGGTGGAGGAGAACCACAGCAGGACTTGCACAAGTGTGTCCCCTTCCCATTATCTCTTTCCTAGAGAGGAAACGGGGGATTAGACAACAAACGGAAATGGGCCATCAGGGAGGGGTGTTTTGTTTTGGGGGGGGATGGACTGGGCTTGTCGGGGGAGGAGCAGACTTTGTTTGACTTTTTCCTGTGCTCCTTCCGCTTTTCTTTTTTTATAACACGTCATCAGCAAAGACCCATTCCCACATTATGTGGGATAAACACCAGGCAGCAAAGAAAACGAAAACAAGATGAAACACGGGAAACGAATACTGTGGACCAGTGGTTCTCAACCTTTTTGGGGTCCTGGACCCCCTGCGTATTTCTGATCTACCCTGAGGACCCCTCCACCTGATCTTGGGGGAGGGGGGTTGCAATTTGATAGAAACAGTAGAAACTGCATTTTAAATTGCATTATAGCATTTATTCACTCTTTGGGGCAAAAATAAGAGCTTTCAGTTGTAACTTAGATATAGTTAAGAAAACAGAATTCTTATGCAGTAACTTTCAGATATATGTAACAAAACAGAATATGTATTCAGTAACTTTCAGATATACACTACCGTTCAAAAGTTTGGGATCACCCAAACAATTTTGTGTTTTCCATGAAAAGTCACACTTATTCACCACCATATGTTGTGAAATGAATAGAAAATAGAGTCAAGACATTGACAAGGTTAGAAATAATGATTTGTATTTGAAATAAGATTTTTTTTACATCAAACTTTGCTTTCGTCAAAGAATCCTCCATTTGCAGCAATTACAGCATTGCAGACCTTTGGCATTCTAGCTGTTAATTTGTTGAGGTAATCTGGAGAAATTGCACCCCACGCTTCCAGAAGCAGCTCCCACAAGTTGGATTGGTTGGATGGGCACTTCTTTGAGCAGATTGAGTTTCTGGAGCATCACATTTGTGGGGTCAATTAAACGCTCAAAATGGCCAGAAAAAGAGAACTTTCATCTGAAACTCGACAGTCTATTCTTGTTCTTAGAAATGAAGGCTATTCCATGTGAGAAATTGCTAAGAAATTGAAGATTTCCTACACCGGTGTGTACTACTCCCTTCAGAGGACAGCACAAACAGGCTCTAACCAGAGTAGAAAAAGAAGTGGGAGGCCGCGTTGCACAACTGAGCAAGAAGATAAGTACATTAGAGTCTCTAGTTTGAGAAACAGACGCCTCACAGGTCCCCAACTGGCATCTTCATTAAATAGTACCTGTTAGAGCCTGTTTGTGCTGTCCTCTGAAGGGAGTAGTACACACCGGTGTAGGAAATCTTCAATTTCTTAGCAATTCCTCGCATGGAATAGCTTTCATTTCTAAGAACAAGAATAGACTGTCGAGTTTCAGATGAAAGTTCTCTTTTTCTGGCCATTTTGAGCGTTTAATTGACCCCACAAATGTGATGCTCCAGAAACTCAATCTGCTCAAAGAAGTGCCCATCCAACCAATCCAACTTGTGGGAGCTGCTTCTGGAAGCGTGGGGTGCAATTTCTCCAGATTACCTCAACAAATTAACAGCTAGAATGCCAAAGGTCTGCAATGCTGTAATTGCTGCAAATGGAGGATTCTTTGACGAAAGCAAAGTTTGATGTAAAAAAATCTTATTTCAAAAACAAATCATTATTTCTAACCTTGTCAATGTCTTGACTCTATTTTCTATTCATTTCACAACATATGGTGGTGAATAAGTGTGACTTTTCATGGAAAACACAAAATTGTTTGGGTGATCCCAAACTTTTGAACGGTAGTGTATGTAACAAAACAGAATATGTATTCAGTAACTTTCAGATATATGTAACAAAACAGAATATGTATTCAGTAACTTTCAGATATGTAACAACAGAATTCTTATGCAGTAACTTTTAACAATGCAAACGGGAGCGAGATCTCTTATTAAAATACAATAAATGACACTTGTGAAACAGATGTAATTAGAGAAGAAAGTCCTGTTACCCTTTATAGTTTAGGTAGATAAAGGTCTCAGTCACATTTGAGTAAAATAATCCCGTTTCTATAAATGTCATAGGATCTTCTTTTTAAAGATATTTTATTTTCACGGACCCCTTGCAATTACACCACGGACCACTAGGGGTCCGCGGACCCCCGGTTGAGAAACACTGCTGTAGAAGAACCCTAACCCCTAACCCTTTCCATTATTTAGATGGTATTCTTTGTCGTTTATGCCTTCGCAAACGTGTTAGTCTGGCTCCTGTGGCGGCAGTTATTCACTTCCGCTCTGACGATACATGAGGAGCGAGACAAAAATCTGCTACAGTATCGTCACACTTTAATATGGTGTGTGGTGACCCACATCTATATAACTAGAGACATTCACCTAAGAGGACAGTGTACCTTTAAGGGAAGAGGTGAGGGGTCAGATAATGCACTTCCGCTTCCGGTACACAGTTCAGTGTCGTTGTCGAACATATGACATGCAAAGTTGGAGCTAGTAAACTACCTCGCCTACGTCTACTCTCACGTCTCCTGTCTCGTTGTTTTCCCACTCCACAGGTGTAACGACCACGGATAACCACACTCGCTAGCCCTTGGCTCATGGCTCGGACCCTTTAATCGGCTGGTGAGCGTAGTCGCCCGTGGGATTCGCGTCCTCCGGGGAGCGCGCATACCAGCCCCCTCACGCCTCTGGACGCACGCGCTTCCGGTGGTCTCACGCGGTCTCACCATCTTCGGGCTGACACCTGTGTAGCGAATTCAGGGGGCAGCCAGAAATCCGCCGCAGCCGCGACGCGAACCCGGGACTCCCACACCACGGGCAACTACGTAAGCCAGTCGACTAAAGGGCCCAACCCATTAGCTAGGGGACAGCAAGTCTAGTTATCCGTGGTCGTTACAGTATGTTCATGAACAGACGGTAGGCAGTGGGCATTCACAAATCCAAATTACATCCTTTTGTGCTCTCTAATGTTTTATAAAAATCTGATCCTTCTTCATTCGTCCAACTGCCACAGAATTGTAACGTGCATGGATAAGAAGACACGCTGGCCCCTGACTCGGGGGTTTGACCCTTTAGTCTAGCGGTTAGCGATGCCTCCTGCGGTGCGGGCGATACGGGTTCGCTTCCCGGCTGCGGCAGTTTCTGTGGTTGCGTTGTCCCCCGGATTCGCTACACTGGTGTCAGAAGTGGGATGGAGCGACCGTAAGGCCATCGGAAGCGCATGCGCCCTGAGGCGTGAAGGAGCGTGGATCAGACTGAGTATGCCAGTTTGAAAAGGCGCGTTTTGAGATGGGATTTGAAGGTTGAAAGCGGGTCAATGTTGTGAATGTCTTGTGGGAGAGAGTTCCATAGGCGGGGAGCAGAATGACTGAAGGCTCTAGTCCCCATGGTAGTCAAGCGGGCCGATGGTGTAGTGAGTTGGATAGCAGAAGAGGATCTGAGAGTGTGGGAGGGCGTGTGGATATGAAGGAGTTCAGAAAGATATGAAGGAGCTAGGTTATTAAGGGCCTTAAAGGTGAGTAGCAGGATCGTGAAGTCAATGCGGTATTTAACAGGGAGCCAGTGGAGTTGCTGAAGAACAGGAGTGACATGATCTATGGAAGGAGTTCTGGTAATGATATGAGCAGCTGAATTCTGGACCAGTTGAAGTTATGAAGACACTTGAGGGGAAGACCAAAGAGGATAGAATTACAATGGTCAATACGGGATGTAACCTGGGTGTGAGTGAATATGGCTGTGCTTTTAGGTGTGAGTGACGGCCGGAGACGATTAATATTGTGTAGGTGGAAGTATGCAGAGCGAGTAACATTGTTGATGTGAGCTTCAAAAGATAATGTGATGTCCAGGATGACACCCAGACTCTTAACCCGAGGCGATGGAGGAGCTATAGAATTGTCAATAGTCAGAGAAAAACTATAAGGTTTGGCTAAAGTATATTTAGTGCCTACTAGGAGGACCTAAGTTTTATCACTATTAAGTTTGAGGGCAGAAGGGTGGAGGTAGGCTTGGTGGATAGATAAAGCTGGGTGTCATCCGCGTAGCAGTTGAAATTGAATGCAAAATTTCCTGAAAATGTGGCCAAGAGGTAGTAGGTAAATGATGAATAGGAGGGGTCCCAATACAGAGCCTTGGGGAACACCAGTAGTAACAGGAAAGGACTGTGATCTCAATTTTGTAAGTTGGACAAACTGAGTGCAGACAGAGAGATATGATCTAAACCAGTCAAGGGGGCTGCCAGTTATTCCAATGGAAGCTAATCTTTCTAGGAGGATGTTATGTGAGATGGTATCAAAGGCTGATCAGATCAAACAGGACAAGTATGGTTAAGAGCCCAGAGTCAGCTGCCTTCAACACATCATTAGTGATTTTCACTAATGATCTTATGTTTTGTTTTGTTTTTTGTGGGTTTTTTTTTTTTTGCAGTTTGGATGTATGTGTTCTTGTAGGTTTTGGATATGTCTGTCTTTGTGTTGCACTGCTGTGGGCTGGGGGAAATTATATTTCGTGTACATGAAATGAAATGACAAATTAATGTCCCTGATTCCTGATCATTACATCACTAAATCCCCAACATGCCTCTTTAACTCGATTTTGGCAGACGGACCGCAATACAACAGATAGCTGCGCTTTGTTGGTTGTGTCAGTGGTCCCATCGACTTGTATGGACACGAAAGGGGCTGCCCAAAGGAGTTGAATCAAGTGCAACTGGACTTGGTATATATCCGTGAATATACCAAGTCCAGTTGCACTTGATTCAACTCTTTTGGATAACCATGACCTGGATGAATGAGAACATTCACAGACATGTTGCGGAACAATTTGGGTCTGACACCCTTAAAATGGTGAAGGAATATGAAAGGATGGCTCGGAAGATTGCAGACTACAGAAACAACTTGCGATTCAATCTGAGATGCAGACAACACAGGCTCATACCCACTAGCCTTCGCCTGTGTACCACAATGAAAGGACATAGAGCAGACAGAATCATAGAGAAGGCACAGAATCAACTCCTGAATGAAAGCGTGAGACAGGTCCATTTCACTATTGAAGGGCTGAAGGAGAAATCTGACCAGCTACTCCAGCAAATAACATCCCACTTGCCTGGTGCAGTCTTGGAGAGGATTACTGATTTCACCAAGAAAGCCCAACCATCTCAACACCACAAAACCAAAGAAAGGCAGACAAGGAAGTTTCAAAACTTACAGCGACGAACCAGCAACACTAGCCAAGCAGATATGCTTACCTGGAGACAAAAGACAGAACATCCCACACAAAACGGAACGCAGAACAGATGGATCAAGAATCTGTCGGACAAGGCACTTACCCA
Source organism: Lampris incognitus (assembly GCF_029633865.1). Classification (NCBI taxonomy): domain Eukaryota; kingdom Metazoa; phylum Chordata; class Actinopteri; order Lampriformes; family Lampridae; genus Lampris; species Lampris incognitus. Next base: position 47,114,532 of record NC_079223.1, on the reverse strand, counting down.
ATCAGAGAAGGAGGTCTTAGCCAAAGGACTGAACTTCGCCATGACACCCAAACAACTACCTATAGTTGACCTCATCACATCCACAGAATCAGCCATAAGGAAAAACAATCTAATACCAAGTCCAGTTGCACTTAATTCAACTCCTTTTGATAACCATGACCTGGATGAATGAGAACATTCACAGACATGAAAGGGGCTGCATTTACGGCATTTCGTTTCATTTCATGTACGCAATTGCATGAAGTGAAAATAAAGCGTTCCTACCTGATTCCTGATTCGCCCTGAAGTGTAGCTAAGCTGCTCAAATTCAAATGAGCTAGCTCAGTGGTTCTAAACCTTTTTGGGGTCCTGGACCCCCTGCGTATTCTACCCTGAGGACCCCTCCACCTGATCTTGGGGGAGGGGGGTTGCAATTTGATAGAAACAGTAGAAACTGCATTTTAAATTGCATTATAGCATTTATTCACTCTTTGGGGCAAAAATAAGAGCTTTCAGTTGTAACTTAGATATAGTTAACAAAACAGAATTCTTATGCAGTAACTTTCAGATATATGTAACAAAACAGAATATGTATTCAGTAACTTTCAGATATATGTAACAAAACAGAATATGTATTCAGTAACTTTCAGATATATGTAACAACACAGAATATGTATTCAGTAACTTTCAGATATATGTAACGACAGAATTTTTATGCAGTAACTTTTAACAATGCAAACGGGAGCGAGATCTCTTATTAAAATACAATAAATTACACTTGTGAAACAGATGTAATTAGAGAAAAAAGTCCTGTTACCCTTTATAGTTTAGGTAGATAAAGGTCTCAGTCACATCTGAGTAAAATAATCCTATTTCTATAAATGTCATAGGATCTTTTTTTTAAAGATATTTTATTTTCACGGACCCCTTGCAATTACACCACGGACCACTAGGGGTCCGCGGACCCCCCCGGTTGAGAAACACTGAGCTAGCTTGTTTTATTGGTAGCGCAAATATCTATGACGTCGTGGCAATTAAACACCCTGATCGCCCCGATTGGCTCGCACTCCCGCCAATCAGTGCCCTCGTCCGTTGACGCGATACGCATGCGCAAACCCCTACACACACGCACACGCACACACAACGTTAAAGGCAATCCTGAAAAAAATCAGAGCCCACCCTTCCCATCGAAAAAGTGGGCGGGCTTGCGCGCTTATACGGCGTTTCGCTCTTAGAAGTTTAAGGACTTAAAAAGGACAAGGACATAATAATATGATTACAAATTCATTATAACACACCACACTTGCAACTAGAGTGAGATTTTGATATGTTGTTATGAGTTCGTTGTATTGTGGCGATAAACAAACGAGGGCAGAGGGTTTGCTGCCCCTTTAAGGCAGGCGTTAGTTTCCGAGGCGGGGCCATGTTGGCAGCAGCCTAGCGGTTGGTCAGCTGGTTGCCAGGAGAGATTGTGCTGTATCGGTGTTGTTTTGTGTGGCGAGTAAAGGTAATCGACTCGACTCGATCTCTCCGTCTCCTCATTCCTGCAGCCCCCACAGCAGTGGCGGATCTAGAGATTTTTTCCTGGGGGGGCAAGACTGTGTCCCAGAGGTGGCAGCCGCCACCCCTTTGCCACCCAGTAGATCCGCGCCTGTGAGGGGGAGGGGGGATTCTAAATCGGCGACTTCTGTTTGAGATGAGTTTGGTGCGGGTCTCATTGACCCTCACCATGCATGTACATAAAATATACTTTAAAAACATATTATCTGATTTATAAATGGGGTGGCAACAGGGGTGGCAAGACTGTGTCCCAGAGGTGGCAGCTACCACCGCTGTAGATCCGCCCCTGCCCCACAGTATGGTTATTTTGATTAAATTATCCCAGGCACTGCCTACCCTGACTGCGGGTCATTGGTATGGGTCATGCATGGTCAAAGATTAAAACATCATATCTGAATTGCCCTCAAACTTCCATGTCAACAGACTGTTTTCCTGGCGCTTGCCCCAATCCCTCGTTTATACAAACACTTTGACATGAAAATGTACTTTTTTTTAATATGAAGAGAACACCCCACTCATGACTATACCTATTACTTTAAAAAAAGAAGAAGAAGAAGATGTTGTTTTATCTCTGAAAAGACAAAGGCATAAGACACTGCAAGCAAAGCATCAGACAAAATGTCAGGTATGTCACTCTACTAGAAGTCATACTATGCAAGTCTATATCGTATTATCTTTCTGTTGTCGAAGGGAATGAATATGCCATTAGTCTGTTCTATGACAGAGAAAGGTAACCACCCAGCTTGGTGGTTAGAAAACCTGTTTTCCTCTATATTCCTCAGGGATACTTAGGTGGAAAGACATTTTCATTGCAAACAGCCATCATATTAGACCAAACAATAGAGCCCAAAGAACAGTGAGAAGTAAAATGCGACCAGACGTTGGGTTGATCTCTGATGGCCGAGTTAATGTTCACTGATAAATAATGGAGGATGGATGGAGCTAAAAAACACAGGGGCAATGTTTAGAGGGTCCTGAGCCCAGCCAGCCATCCATCCATCCATCCATTATCCAAACCGCTTATGCTAATTAGGGTTGCGGGACGCTGGAGCCTATGCCAGCAGTCACTGGGCGGCACCCTGGACAGGCCGCCAGGCCATCACGGGGCTGACACATTCACACTGACACAAACCCAAGGTTGGACACCGGGGTTGTCCAGCCTCGGGGGTCATCCCAGGTTGTCCTCTGTGTGGAATTTGCATGTTCTCCCCCTGTCTGCGTTGGTTTCCTGCGGGTGCTCCGGTTTCCTCCCATAGTCCAATGACATGTCGGTCAGGTGAATCGGCCATACTAAATTGTCCTGGGTTCAATTTCAAGCCTACTTCTGTGGAGTTTGTATCTTCTCCCCGTAGTTTGCTCCACTTTCCTCCCACAGTCCAGATTCATGCATGTTAAGTGCACTGAAGTCTCCAAATCGCCCACCGGTGTGGACGGTGTATGAATACTTGCATGTACTCGGGCCCTAAGATGCACATGGTACCCTGCCCATAGTACAGCCCGGCCTTTCGCCCAATGCATAGAATAGTATAGAATAGTACAGAATACTCTTTATTGGTCATTTTGTACATACAAATGAAATTTACTCTGCATTCAACCCATCCTAGTTGTGCAGTGGGCAGCCACCATACAGCACCTGGGGACCAACTCCAGTTATTTCTTCCGATTGCCTTGCTGAGGGGCATAGGCAGGAGTATTAACTCTAACACGCATGTCTTTTTTGATGGTGGGAGGAAACTGAAGGGCCCAGAGGAAACCAGTGCAGACAGGGGGAGAACATGCAAACTCCACACAGAAATGACCAGGGACGGCCTGGGGTTTGAACCCAGGACCTTCTCGCTGTGAGGCAACAGCGCTAACCACGGGGGGCCACCATGCCGCCCAGTGCTGGGATAGACTCCAACCCCCATCATCTAGAACTGGGTTAAGCTGGTATGAACAGTTAACTGTGCGGAGGTGTGAAACAAACGTGTTTGTGCGTGTTGAGCAGCTACATGTGGCTTGACCGCTCGGCCACATGTGACCTCAGACCAGCGAGAGACCAGGCGTGTACACAGGGGCAGCGCTATAACCCCGCGTCACAATCATATCCCAGCAGACTTAAACATCAACACCGCTCAGTAGCAAATACACACAGGGGCAAATGTGCTGTAGTTGAAGAAATAACTCAGGTGGTGGACAAACTGTAATTTCCATAAAGAGACATGATCTTTCACACCCAACCTGAACAAGTTCTGACCAACAAGCTCTGCTGCTGCAGAGGTTGACGTTGCAGAGGTTGACGTTGGCAGGTTGTGCATCACACGCATAAAGTACCACTTTAAATCTTCATGTAGTCAGGGTCCGCGGTGGTGTAGCGGTCTAAGCATCGGCTTTGTGTCGATGCAGTTGCCCACTGGGGACTGGGGTTCACACCCCGGTCTTGTCAGATCCGACTATGGCCGGACTCGACGAAGCAGCAATCATTGGCAACGCTGTCTTCGGGAGGGGGGCGGAGTGGGCTTGTGTCCGTCACATGGATGCGTCTCTGGGTGTGTGGGGGAAAAGCAGTGGTTCGGCCTGGATTCCCCTTGTCCCGGAAGTGGCGAGGCGTCTCCTTCGAGATTGGCGGCCGGAGAGATGCAGTTGGGGGGGGGGGTGCTTGAACTAAAATAGGGATCGATTGGCCACTAAACTGGGGGAAAAATCAGAAAATCAGAAATACATCATGTAAGCCTCTCACCTTTTAATGTCTATGTTTCTACTTTTTAATCTGAATTTCTAAGCACCGCTTCTCTGGTTGCTGCAGGCAGCAGTCCCATTTCCACCCTGGAATCAATAAAATGTAATCTTGTACTCCAGCCCAGAGGGAGGACGGACTGGAGAGAGAATCCCTAGTCACTGATTTACTCGGCTGATATCCCTGTGACAGATAGCCTTGATCCTCCAGGCAGCGTCGGAGGGTTAATAATTACATGACGCCTGATAACGTTAGCTGACGGGTCCCGGAGCTGACTCACCGTCGGTGGCTCTACCAGTCAGCTGTGGTCGGGGGTCTCCTATGCTGTTGGGATGCTGGACGTGACTGGTTCCAAAAACAAAGATTGCGCAAGACTTGGCTTGGACTGTGCTGGGCGTCAGTCCGGATTCTATGGAGAGGGGGATGCAGGCCAGACTCCTGGTTTTAGGAAAGCCATCCCCTGCCCGGCTGGCTGGTCAAGCCCAGGAATAACTTCAGCTACAGATTGACCCCACCACGGTGTGACAGGGAGCACCGCCGCAGGGCACTCCTTCCAGACTCTTGACACTACTGACAGGAGACACGGTGGGGTTGTTACAACAACAACAACAACAACAACAACAACAATAATAAACTTTGTCTATATAGCAATTTTCATTTATGAAATGCAGCTTATGCTTTACATCAGAAAGAGGCACATTAAAACAATCTCTACTAATACTGCTACTAATACTACTAATACTGCTACTACTACTACTACTACTACTACTAATACTGCTGCTACTACTACTACTACTACTGCTACTACTACTAATACTACTGCTACTACTGCTACTACTGCTTCTTCTACTACTACTACTACTACTACTAATACTGCTACTACTACTACTACTAATACTGCTTCTACTACTACTACTAATACTGCTTCTACTACTACTAATACTGCTACTACTACTACTGCTACTAATACTGCTACTACTACTAATACTACTACTACTACTAATACTGCTTCTACTACTACTACTACTACTACTACTACTTTCGGCTGCTCCTGTTAGGGGTCGCCACAGCGGATCATCCGTTTCTTATACATCATCGTCATCATTTTATTATATAATACATAATATAATAACATTATATATTATTATATAATATATTATATTACTATTATATTAATTAATTATATTATATTATATTATACTGTGGAGTTAGAAAACAACGAGACAGGAGACGTGAGAGTAGACGTAGTCGAGGTAGTTTACTAGCTCCAATTTAGCATGTCATACATTCGACAACGACGCTGAACTGAACTCTCAACCGGAAGCGGAAGTGCATTATCTGACCCCTCGCCTCTTCCCTTAAAGGTACACCGTCCTCTTAGGTGAATGTCTCTCGTTATATAGATGTGGGTCACCACAATATTATATTAATTATATTTTATTATATTAATTACATTATATAATATATATATTATACACACATTACAATCACAAGCAGAAAAAATACAATAAAAATCAGTTTAAAAGTGCTCTAGAATCAATGAGAATTAAACTTAAAAACAATTTGAGAGTGTAAGATGAGAAAAAAGATGAAAATAAGATGGGAAAAATAACATTTGTAAAATAACGATAAAAGGTAGCGCAAATGAGAAGAAAAGTCATTTCTAATTCAAATCTAAACCAGAAAAGATGTGTTCATTTTAAAAAGCCAGCCTCTCTGATATCTTAAAAAGACTCGGGTGGACTTAACGTTGTACTGGTGCTTTATATCCTCCATAGCTGCTTCACACACGCTAGCAGCTTGTCTTTGTTGGACGGTTTCTACTGTCGCATCTTCGCTGTTTTGGGTTTTTTTTTTCCATGCAAGAAGCCACATACATAAATGCCCATCCATCTGTCATCTATACCTGCTTAATCCAATTTGGAGTCACTTGGGGGTTGGAGTCTATCCCAGCATGCATTGTGTGGAAGGCAGAGAGGCACCCCGGACAGGTCGCCAGTCCCATCACAGGGCCTACATACATAGTCATTTACATACCATTCACACCTATGAGATATTCAAGTACTCCAGTTCACCCAACATGCATGTCTTCGGACGGCAGAAGGAAACCAACGCGTACAGCGGCTGACTTCCTGTCACTTCTTTCCTCATTTGACCCCAAACAGGTCTTCACACCTCCCGCACACAAAGCAGACAATACTCTTGATCTGTTATTGAATCGGAACTGCTCCACAGCAAATCTGACCGTCGCCCCCCTACATCCGTCTGACCACTTTAACTCGCTTCTCAATCCACCTCCTCCTCCGCCCTCCACTCTGCTCACTGCAGACACGTTTGGCTTGTTTGTTTGTTTTTCTACTGATAAGGCCTCTGCTATGAGTAAGCAGTTCTCTGAGCCCGGCCATCTCAGTCTGCAGCTGCCAGCTAACAGGGCCACCCGCACTCTCCTCATTCTCCCCTCTGACTGATAAAGTAGTCTCCAAAACTTCTGCTGGACTCTCGACTCACTGCCTGTCCACTGGACCCGATACCATCAAACCTTCTATAGATCATTCCCCCCACACTTAAGCCCGCAGTCACACATCATCAACTCCTCACTTACAACGGGTATGTTCCCCACCGCATTTAAGCAAGCTCGGGTCACCCCGCTGCTCAACCTGGACTCAACCCAGTCCAGGTTGAAACCTACAGATTGGTTTCACTCCTGCCCTTCCTATCAAAAATACTTGAGGGCACAGTCTTTAACCAAGTCTCTGAAATCCCTTCTGAGAATAACCTGTAAGTCCTGAATCAGTCTGGCTGTAAGCGGCGGCATTCTACTGAGACTGCACTCCTGTCAGTATTGGAATCACTGTGTTCAGCTAGAACTGCTGGTCATTCCTCAGCTCTATTGCTGCGAGATCTGTCAGCTGTCTTTGACATGCTTAACCACCAATTCCTCTCTCCACACTCACTGTGCTTGGTATCTCAGGAACTGTCCTCCATTGGTTCATATCCTACCTATTAGGGAGATATTTTAGAGTATCTTGGAGGGGAGAAGTGTCCAAACAGCATGGCTTATCCATAGGGGTTCCTCAAGGGTCAGTGCTCGGTCCCCTTCTCTTCTCAATATACATCACCTCACTTGGTGCAATCATCCGCTCTCATGGTTTCTCATACCATTGCTATGCTAACAATACCCAGCTCTTCCTGTTGTCCCCGCCGGAAGAACAGAGTCTTTGCTCGGATCTCATCATGTCTTGCCGATATATCGGCATGGATGAAAGAACGCCCCCCCCTCAGCTTAACCTCTCTAAGACCGAGCTTATTATATAGCATATAGTGTATTTTGATGAATTTAATCAAATTCTAATTAAATTATGTCAACATGAAAAGCAATCCAGACTAGAAAAGTGCACTCAGTGGAGTACAGACTCCCGCCAGGCATATCTCCCCTTACCCTGTGCTCAGATTTTCAGATTTAGGCAAAAAAAACCAAACAAACAAAAAAACCAGCTGAGGAGTTAGCACTTAATTGCGGTATGAAACAGGTTTTGCAAAGGTTTGAATCACCGCAACTACAAGAGGTCCTTGATCATACAGTCATAACGGTGCACAAAAATTATTAGGATGACAGGCCCAGTAGTATGTGAGATTAGCAGTGGACAGATACACGCACGCATGGACAGAAAAAAACAGCGTTTTCCTGCCATTGTAACACTTTTGCACAGTGCCCAAATCAATTGAACAGGAAAAGTCACGCTGAAACATCTCCCTTATAAAAAGGTTTTGCCTGTCAGTCTGTGGAGCCTCCTAGGCGGACCCTCTCAAAAATGTGACCAAGTTTAATATGAACTTGCACTTTCCAAAAAGAAAAGGTTTTCTATGTGACCATCTTGGTCTAACCCCAACCCTGTCTTTGAGCCCCAGGGTAGTCGTGGAGTTTGCATGTTCTCCCCGTGTCTGCGTGGGTTTCCTCCGGGTGCTCCGGTTTCCTCCCACAGTCCAAAGACATGCAGGGCTGAGCCGAGTTTACTGTTGCATTCCTCAGCAGGTGAATGTATTGGTTGTTTAAAGCGTATTAATGTGCTGTGTTGCTACTTAGGCTCGGTGGGCCTCAGTTCTGGATCCTCCTCCCTGGTGCTATTGGTTGGTGTATCTGGGGACCTGCAGCCAATCGGTCCACCTGGGGGTATATAAGGACTGAGGAGCTGCACTTCTGCCCCTTTTCTGGCCTGCCTGCTTACAACTTGGGGCATTTGTGTGTACTCTTACCTTGTAGACCTTGCCGGGAAGCTGTATAGGGGGGAGCTGCCATTTTTATTTAGCTCTCTTTTCTCCTGTAATAATAATAATTTTATTTATATAGCGCTTTTCTAGACACCAAAAGCACTTCACATTGAAGGGGGTAACTCCCCTCAACCACTACCAATGTGTAGCCCCACCTGGGTGATGCACGGCAGCCATTTTGCACCAGAACACTCACCCCACATCAGCTTGAGAGGGAGGAATCATTGAGCCAGTTACATGAGGGGATGATTAGGTGACCAGATGGAGAGAGCCAGGTTGGGAATCTCACCAGGACGCCGGGGGACCCTCTACTCTGTGTGATAAGTGCCATGGGATCTTTAATGACCACAGTGAGTCAGGATCTTGGTTTAACGTCTCATCTGAAGGACGGCATCTCCTACAGCACAGTGTCCCCGTCACTGCACTGGGATTTGATATTTGTTGATTTTATTAGGACCAGAGGGATGACTGCCCCTACTGGCCCACCAACACAATTTCCTAGGAGGTCTCCCATCCAAGTACTAGCCAAGCCCACACCTGCTTAGCTTCTGTCATTTGGCAGAGCCAGGGTACATGTTGGCATGGCTGCCAGCACACCAACTCCTGTGTTGTGTTGTGTGTGTATGGGGAGTTACGTTTAGCACTGTAACCTTTTCTTTTGTGAGCAGTTTCACTACTGTGAACTTATTTCTAATTAGGGATGTTTGGTGTGTTATTTTGGCTTGGGCTCTCCCTGAAGACAATACTTCAATAACTGGCAATAAAAGGTTGGAAACTTGAACAAACGTACTCCTCAAATCCTTCATCTAGTTGATGTGACTCCGTTTCCCCCTACACCCACTTGGGGTTGTACCAACAACTTCCGCATCACAGACCCAACTGGCCGTGGCTGCGGGTGGGAAGCCGGATGTGGGTATGTGTCCTGGTCGCTGCAGTAACACCTCCTCTGGTGGGCCGGGGCGCCTCTTTTTTTTTGGGGGGGGGGGTAGCGTGATGCTACATCCCCCTGGTGAAACTCCTCACTGTCAGGTGAAAAGAAGCAGCTGGTGACTCCACATGTATCGGAGGAGGCACGTGGTAGTCTGCAGCCCTCCCCGGACCGGCAGAGGGGGGTATAAAATATTATAACGAATTCGCTACAATCTATATACATAAATGTGCTCCATTTCTTCCATGATTCCCTGATTTCTTTTATCACTTTATTTATTAACGCACTACCTTGCAGTGTAACGTACACCAGTGTGTTTGCAGGTATTCATGTTCTCGGACACACGAGGTAAATGCAACGCTACGGGGCAGCTTGGGCTTTCTTTGTCTTGCGGATGCACACAGAGCATTCAGTGTGTGTGTGTGTAGTGCCGTGGTCTCTGGTTGTAGGTGGACAGAAGTGCTGGAAAGCTGTGTAAAAGCTCTGATGTACGTGTTTATAGAATACTGAGGTTTGTGTGGATCAGCAATGCCAGCATGGTGAACAAGGCTCTTTTGTTTGTTTGTTTTTTTTGCTCGTGTTGGAATTAACTAATTGGAAAATCACATTGGGGGCGGCACGGTGGCGCAGTGGTTAGCGCGGTCGCCTCACAGCAAGAAGGTCCTGGGTTCGAGCCCCGGGGTAGTCCAACCTTGGGGGTCGTCCTCTGTGTGGAGCCTGCATGTTCTCCCCGAGTCTGCGTGGGTTTCCTCCGGGTGCTCCGGTTTCCTCCCACAGCCCAAAGACATGTAGGTCAGGTGAATCAGTTATACTGAATTGTCCCTAGGTGTGGATGTGAATGTGTGTAAACCATGTTTTTCTATCCTAATGGGGAGCAAATGTCCCCATTAGGATAGAAAAACCAGAAACCACCAACCTTGTGGGGCCATTTTATCGGGCCCCACAAGGAAAAGGGTCTATTTTAGGGTTAGGACTTGGGTTTTAGGGTTAAGGTTAGAATTAGGGTTAGGTTAAGGTCAGGGTAAGGGTTAACGTTAGGGTAAGGGTTAGGTTAAGGTCAGGGTAAGGGTTAACGTTAGGGTAAAGGTTAGGTTAAGGTCAGGGTAAGGGTTAACGCTAGGGTAAGGGTTAGGTTAAGGTCAGGGTAAGGGATAACTTTAGGGTAAGGGTTAGGTTAAGGTCAGGGTAAGGGTTAACGTCAGGGTAAAGGTTAGGTTAAGGTCAGGGTAAGGGTTAACGTTAGGGTAAGGGTTAGGTTAAGGTCAGGGTAAGGGTTAACGTTAGGGTAAGGGTTAGGTTAAGGTCAGGGTAAGGGTTAACGTTAGGGTAAGGGTAACCTAACCCTTACCCTAGTAAGGGTTAGGTTAAGGTATGGATAAGGGTTAACATTAGGGTAAGGGTTAAGTTAAGGTCAGGGTAAGGGTTAACGTTAGGGTAAGGGTTAGGTTAAGGTCAAGGTAAGGGTTAGGTTAAGGTCAGGGTAAGGGTTAACGTTAGGGTAAGGGTTAAGTTAAGGTCAGGGCAAGGGTTAACGTTAGGGTAAGGGTTAAGTTAAGGTCAGGGTAAGGGTTAACGTTAGGGTAAGGGTTAGGTTAAGGTCAGGGTAAGGGTTAACGTTAGGGTAAAGGTTAGGTTAAGGTCAGGGTAAGGGTTAACGTTAGGGTAAGGGTTAAATTAAGGTCAGGGTAAGGGTTAACGTTAGGGTAAGGGTTAGGTTAAGGTCAGGGTAATGGTTAACGTTAGGGTAAGGGTTAGGTTAAGGTATGGGTAAGGGTTAACATTAGGGTAAGGGTTAAGTTAAGGTCAGGGTAAGGGTTAACGTTAGGGTAAGGGTTAGGTTAAGGTCAGGGTAAGGGTTAACGTTAGGGTAAGGGTTAGGTTAAGGTCAGGGTAAGGGTTAACGCTAGGGTAAGGGTTAGGTTAAGGTCAGGGTAAGGGTTAACGCTAGGGTAAGGGGTAGGTTAAGGGTTAACGTTAGGGTAAGGGTTAGGTTAAGGTCAGGGTAAGGGTTAACGTTAGGGTAAGGGTTAGGTTAAGGTCAGGGTAAGGGTTAACGTTAGGGTAAAGGTTAGGTTAAGGTCAGCGTAAGGGTTAACGTTAGGGTAAGGGTTAGGTTAAGGTCAGGGTAAGGGTTAGGGTCAGGGTAAGGGTAAGGGTGAGGGTTAGGGTTAGGCATGTAGTTTGCGTGGTTAAGGTTAGGGTTAAGGGCTAGGAAATGAATGTAGTCAACGAGGGGTCTCCACAAGTATAGATTTGCGAGTGTGTGTGTGTGGGGCCTGTGATTGGCTGGCGGCCTGTCCAGGGTGTCTCCCCGCCTGCCGCCCCAGTGACTGCTGGGATAGGCTCCAGCATCCCCGCCACACTGAGAGCAGGATGAGCAGCTCGGATAATCGCGCTGTGTTCAACTGACCTGTTTCACTAGCAGGGAAAACCACAAGCGACCGTCATCGCCTGATGCTGCCAACTAGGCATTATTGTGCAAAATCCTGTCGGAGCACGTGTGCTGTAGTTTACATTTACTTAAGGCAGTTTCCCAGGTTACTGCTACAAGTATAGTGTGCTGCCATTGTGCCTGTGAATGCAGAGCACCAGGGAGAGACGAACTGCTGAACCCATGCAAGCTGGGGAACATCATTAGAGACAAGAGCGCAGCGATGGGAATTGTGGGGCACACAAGTAAACTCTATTGTGTGCCCTTTAAACATGGCAGCGGTCCGAGTACCTCCGTTAATAGTCTGACAGAAGCCGAGGGAACTGGGTGAATGGATGGGCGGTTCCTGTCTCAAACAAAAGACATGTTCCAGGTCTGAATACAAGAATTAAATGAATACAGAAGCAGCATTCATCTGGTCAGCTCTGGGTTATCAGAGATACCACGGACAGTTCTGTGCTGTACTTGTTATGCCTCCAGTCTACCCAGCCCGCCCCAGACAGACAAATGACACTGGAGGTTAAATCCTCAAGTTTCCCTCCAATTTGACAGCTTGATAGACCGCACCGAAGACTGAAGTTGGCCCTGAACATACAGGAACTACTGCCGTTCCACTAGGAACAGAGACGGAGGAAAGACCTCTGGTGACCGACCACACATCAGCCATCAGGAACACTCGTCATTCCATTCCACGCACTGCGCACATGAAACGACACGAAATATTGTTTACCCAGCCCACAGCAGTGCAACACACAGACAAACTACAAGAACCACGTATCCAAACTACAAGAACCACATGTCCAAACTACAAGAACCACATATCCAAACTGCAAGAACACACATATCCAAACTGCAAGAACACACATATCCAAACTACAAGAACCACGTATCCAAACTGCAAGAACCACGTATCCAAACTACAAGAACCACATATCCAAACTGCAAGAACACACATATCCAAACTACAAGAACCACATGTCCAAACTGCAAGAACACACATGTCCAAACTACAAGAACCACATATCCAAACTACAAGAACCACATATCCAAACTACAAGAACACACCTATCCAAACTACAAGAACCACATGTCCAAACTACAAGAACCACATGTCCAAACTACAAGAACCACATGTCCAAACTGCAAGAACACACATATCCAAACTACAAGAACCACATATCCAAACTGCATGAACACACATATCCAAACTACAAGAACCACGTGTCTAAACTACAAGAACCACATATCCAAACTGCAAGAACACACATATCCAAACTGCAAGAACACACCTATCCAAACTACAAGAACCACATATCCAAACTGCAAGAACACACATATCCAAACTACAAGAACCACATAACCAAACTACAATAACCACGTATCCAAACTACAAGAACCACATGTCCAAACTACAAGAACCACATATCCAAACTACAAGAAACACATATCCAAACTACAAGAACCACATGTCCAAACTACAAGAACCACATATCCAAACTGCAAGAACACACATATCCAACCTACAAGAACGACATATCCAAACTGCAAGAACACACATATCCAAACTACAAGAACCACATGTCCAAACTACAAGAACCACATGTCTAAACTGCAAGAATACACATATCCAAACTACAAGAACCACATATCCAAACTGCAAGAACCACATGTCCAAACTACATGAACCACATGTCCAAACTACAGGAACCACATATCCAAACTACAAGAACCACATGTCTAAACTGCAAGAATACACATATCCAAACTACAAGAACCACATATCCAAACTGCAAGAATACACATATCCAAACTACAAGAACCACATATCCAAACTGCAAGAACACACATATCCAAACTACAAGAACGACATATCCAAACTGCAAGAACACACATATCCAAACTACAAGAACCACATGCCCAAACTACAAGAACCACATGTCTAAACTGCAAGATACACATATCCAAACTACAAGAACCACATATCCAAACTGCAAGAACCACATGTCCAAACTACAAGAACCACATGTCCAGACTACAGGAACCACATATCCAAACTACAAGAACCACATGTCTAAACTACAAGAACCACATGTCCAAACTACAAGAACCACATATCCAAACTACAAGAACCACATATGCAAACTACAAGAACCACATGTTCAAACTACAAGAACGACATATCCAAACTGCAAGAACACACATATCCAAACTACAAGAACCACATGTCCAAACTACAAGAACCACATGTCCAAACTACAAGAACCACGTGTCCAAACTACAAGAACCACATGTCCAAACTACAAGAACCACATGTGCAAACTACAAGAACCACGTGTCCAAACTGCAAGAACACACATATCCAAACTACAAGAGCCACATATGCAAACTACAAGAACCACATAAGCAAACTACAAAAAAACTACAAAAACTACAAAACACATATATCCAACATATCAAAAGAAAAAGAAAAATCACTGAGTGAATGCCAGGATGACTGTCGGAACTGCCAGTCTGAATGGGCTAGCAGTTAGTTTAGCCTGGTCTGCATGGGCTAGCAGTTAGTTTAGCCTGGTCTGCATGGGCTAGCAGTTAGTTTAGCCTGGTCTGCATGGGCTAGCAGTTAGTTTAGCCTGGTCTGCATGGGCTAGCAGTTAGCTTAGCCCGGTCTTCATGGGCTAGCAGTTAGTTTAGCCTGGTCTGCATGGGCTAGCAGTTAGCTTAGCCTGCCCCGCTTAAACGTCCCGTCAGACCGGCCTCGGTGTTTCCACTTTGGGCGCAGCTCCACGCAGGGCCATGGCCCCTGGGCCCAGAGGATGCAGCAGACCAAGCTCTCCCAGCTGATCCAGCGTCAGTTCTCCCGGCCATCAAACGAAGACACAAACTTAGACGCAGACGTGGACAAAGACACTGAAAGACACATAAGTTTCTACTTCCAACGGGACTTTATGAAACCACATGCAGTCAACACATTAGTACAGTTACCGATGGTCCTTCCAGAGGTGAGCCTCATATGACTTCAGTGATGACTGTCAACTAAGTTCTCTTCACAAAATGTTCCTAGCAATGGCATTGAGTGTTTGGACTTTGAGGACATCTGCCACCTTCAGGTTGTATTCAGGTGCTGAGAACGTGGCTCCCATGGTCACGCGGTTATTCCTGTGTAGCAGAGCACATTATACAGGTTTTCTTAGTTTCTGATTCCCAAGATACTGATTACAAGACAGAGAGATGGGCATGTCCACACAGTAGTTAATGCATGTCAAGGAAGGTCGAGTCAGTTCGTCCAGACACACGATTACTGACAGATATGTTTCATCACTCATCTCAAAGTGACCTCTGCAGTCTCAACCGACTGCAGACCCCACCCTTATTTATTTTTTTGGATTTTTTCCCCCCACCCTTTTTCACCCATTGTACTTGCCCTATTACCCCACTCTTCCGAGCCGTCCCAGTCTCTGCTCCACCCCCTCTGCTGATCCGGGGAGGGCTGCAGACTACCTACCACATGCCTCCTCCCATACATGTGGAGTCGCCAGCTGCTTCTTTTCACCTGACAGTGAGGAGTTTCACCAGGGGGATGTAGCACATGGGAGGATCATGCTATTCCCCCCCCCCCAGTTCCCCCTCCCCAGTTCCCCCTCCCCCCTGAACAGGCGCCCCGAACGACCAGAGGAGGTGCTAATGCAGCGACCAGGACACATACCCACATCTGGCTTCCCACCCGTAGACACGGCCAATTGTGTCTGTAGGGACGCCCGACCAAGCCGGAGGTAACACAGGGATTCGAACCAGCGATCCCCGTGTTGGTAGGCAATGGAAAAGAGCACCACGCCACCCAGGCGCCCCTCACCGCCTTCATTTAGGAGATCTGTGACACAGCAGGGCACAGCTTTACAGCACATCTTATGGGGCTGTAGAACACAACTGTCACAAGTGGAACACAAACGTTTCAACAAGTCATTCTAACCCGTCACCTGCACCACATATCTGGACCTGTAAACGAAAACTGAAGTTGAAATTTACCACCCGAAATTACCAATATGATCAATAATGGTCGATCACAATCCTGAGCTACTTGACCAGCCCATACTTACCGTAGGTGGTAGTAACAATCGATAAACTGCCCGGCAAGAGAGGTAATAGTTCATGGGAATTCATGTACACCGTCTAGCTGTGGCACTAGGGTTATTTCTTGTGTTTTGGCTAAAGCACAGTTTTAAGACTCGTGTTCACTCGCCATGCAAGACGCCGTAGCAAAGCTGAGTCCGGTGGTGGTGCCACCAAAATTGTATCCTAACTGATTTGCATGATGGCAAAAACCATGACAATAAAAACCAGGTTGTAAAAATAAAAAATACATTTATCCCTGGAACACAGTGGGAGAATCTGGGTTTGAAACCCACTTTTACCCACCATCAACCTGCCTGGACTAGACTCACCTGAACTTCATGGCTGAGTCTCGACCAGAGCGTGCAGAGCAGTGGAACTCGTGAGCACCAGATCCTTCCAGAATTCTCTGAAGGTTCCTCTCTGTGATCCCACCTCCTGACCACAGAAGAAGAGAGGAACAGAAGATGCTTGACTGCCTGCAACACCTGAAAAGACCGCTGGCTTATGAAACCAGATTATCTATAAGTAAGTGCAACAGATGGCAGACGAGTACGAACCTGGCATGATAGTAATCCTGCCTTTAGCCTGGTAATAAGGGACAGAGAAGGTGCAAAGAAAAAAGTGTGAATGGATCAAAAATAACTGGGCAGTCACTGAAGTTCACATTTTTTTATGCAAACCCATAACACAGTGTTATATATATATATATATATATATATATATATATATATATATATATATATATATATATGCACATACTCCGAGAACAGGATAAGCGGTTGGTATAATGAATATATAGATAGATAGATATCCATTCATCCATTATCCAAACCGCTTATCCTGCTCTCAGGGTCGCGGGGATGCTGGAGCCTACCCCAGCAGTCACTGGGTGGCAGGCGGGGAGACACCCTGGACAGGCTATCACAGGGCCCACACACACACATTCACACCTAGGGACAATTTAGTATGGCTAACTCCCCTGACCTACATGTCTTTGGACTGTGGGAGGAAACCGGAGCACCCGGAGGAAACCCGAGCAGACACGGGGAGAACGTGCAGGCAGTACGGTGGTGCAGTGGTTAGCATGGTTGCATTGCAGTCGGAAGATCCTGGGTTCGAGCCCTGGGGTAGTCCATCCTTGGGGGTCATCTCAGGTTGTCCTCTGTGTGTCCTCTGGAGTTTGCATGTTCTCCCCGTGTCTGTATGGGTTTCCTCCCACAGTCCAAAGACATGTAGGTCAGGTGACTCGGCCGAACTAAATTGTCCCTAGGTGTGTGTGTGTGTGTGTGTGTGTGTGTGTTGGCCCTGTGATGGCTTGGCGGCCTGTCCAGGGTGTCTCCCCGCCTGCCATCCAATGACTGCTGGGATAGGCTCCAGCATCCCGCAACCCTGAGTGCAGGATAAGCGGTTTGGCTAATGGATGAATGGATGGATGGATGGATGGATGGATGGATGTATATTCACATACTTGCTCGACCAGACATTTGATGAGAGGGAGTCCCTCCAATGCAGAGTTGTCACAACCACTGGTCAACAAACGCCGAATCCCAAGTGACACCAAAGTCTCCAGAGCAGCCGCGGGGTCCTGAACCATGTCGAAGGCTGCAGTGAGATCCGGGTTGTTGGATGAGTTAGTGACCCTCAACACTTCCTCTGCAACACTTTTCTGTGCTATTCTACCCCATATAAGCTAAAGCACTTTCAAACCTGGGATACTTCCCTCAAGTACAAATAGTTTCAGAGGACTCAAACGTACTATTGACCTTGAGTAAAAAAGGTAAAAAAACGAACGCCGCTTGAAGTCTCGAAAAGACGAAGGTTACCTCGGTGGAAGGTGACAGGCAAAGGATGAGCTGCAGCTGATAGAAAGGGGAAAATAGGCGTTAAGAGGAACTTCCAGACCGTCAAGTCTTACGTAAACACTTGAACCAGACAACACAAACTTGCGCTACCAAGCAATGTGGTGCAGAGCTCGGTGTCCACCCGTCCGTCCTCCGTCAAGGCCCCCAGCACGAGTCCATCCGCCCCGTGGCTTTTCATCGCCGCTACGTCCCTCTTCATCACGTCCGCCTCCTGCTCCGAGTACAGGAAGTCGCCGCCCCGTGGACGGATCATCGCGTAGACCGGAATTTTGACACGCTGCTTCACCACCTGCAGAAGACCTGAACCAGACCACGACATATCACATACAGGGCCCATTTCCCGGACACAGGTTAAGCCAGCTCCTGGACTAAACTGATTACAATTCAGCCCAGGACTAGGTTTAACTGGTGTAGGCTTGATTTGAGACTGGCCACCATCGTTCCAATCATTTGTTTTTTTGTTTTGAATTCCCCCCCCCCCCTTTTTCTCCCCAATTGCACTTGGCCAACTACCCCGCTCTTCCGAGCCGTCCCGGTCTCTGCTCCACCCCCTCTGCTGATCCGGGGAGGGCTGCAGACTACCACGTGTCTCCTCCCATACATGTGGAGTCACCAGCCGCTTCTTTTCACCTGACAGTGAGGAGTTTCACCGGTTCCCCCTCCCCCCCGAACAGGCGCCCCGACCGACCAGAGGAGGCGCTAGTGCAGCGACCAGGACGCATACCCACGTCCGGCTTCCCACCCGCAGACGCGGCCAATTGTGTCTGTAGGGACGCCCGCCAAAGCCGGAGGTAACACGGGGATTCGAACCGGTGATCCCAACGTTGGTAAGCAACACATTTCCACGAGTACGTAAGAACAAATCTGTACATACGAATGACTGATGAACGAGGCCCATATTGTGTATCACATGTTCTTCAAGCACCAGTATGAGGACACACATGCACACCACGGGCACGAGGACACACATGCACACCACCAGCATGAGGACACACATGCACACCACCAGCATGTGGGTGATGCATTACCACACTTGCAACACAAAACACAATGATGACAACAAGAACAAGCAGAAGAAGAAGAAGAAGAAGAAGCAGCAGCATGACAACAGGGGGGTGTTAAGTTGGAGCTGCAGTCCATAAGATGACATTTCATCCATTTGAAATATGGTGACGGGTGATGGCTGTTCTGTGTAACAATCAGTCAGTAGTACAGTAGAACAGAGTTCCAACATAGCTGGACGATGTAGGAGCCAGAGAGAAGAGACCTGCTCCAAGGGGTTTTCTCAAGACTACAAACAAACTGTAGCAGCCATTGTTCCTCTTGTGCCGACAGCTCACCAGTAAATAGTCAGCACCCTTGTTAAAAAGGGATCCTTGGAGCAGAGCTAATGCAGGCAGTCTTCATCCAACTACATCACCACAACGTCCGACAGATACACTGATTGTATCTGCAACAGAAGCAAGGCTCCACTGACGTCCTGTTTCAGTCCTTCCTGCCGCAGCTGTTTCCAACATGTACGTGTCTGCTGCTGCACCAGCGTTCGTCCTACCCAGTCCGATGTTCACCATCAGAATCAGAATCAAGACACAAGGTCACAAGAAAATAGAAATAAATAGAAATGGGCGTCTGGGTAGCGTAGCGGTCTATTCCGTTGCCTATCAACACAGGAATCGCCGGTTCGAATCTCCGTGTCGCCTCCGGCTTGGTCGGGCGTCCCTACAGACACAGTTGGCCGTGTCTGCGGGTGGGAAGCCGAATGTGGGTGCGTGTCCTGGTCGCTGCACTAGCGCCTCCTCTGGTCGGTCGTGACGCCTGTCGGGGCGGAGGAGGAACTGGGGGGAATAGCGTGATCCTCCCACGCGCTACGTCCCCCTGGTGAAACTCCTCACTGTCAGGTGAAAAGAAGCGGCTGGTGACTCCACATGTATGGGAGGAAGCATGTGGTAGTCTGCAGCCCTCCCCGGATCGGCAGAGCGGGTGGCCGGCTACAACTGGGGAGAAATCTCCCCCCAAAAAAGAAATGAATAGAAAAAAGAAAATAGAAACAGAAACAGAAGATAAAATAAGAAATAGAAATAAGGATAAAATATGTAAACATATGTGCTACATGCTCCAGTTTATGCTGTAGTACTGCAGCGTGAAACAGACAGCACACACACCGACAGGGTAACACAGTGGAAGGGCCAGTCTGTTGACTACTGACTCAGAGTCTGGCACTCTGAGGGAAGAGGTGTAAAGTTTGATAGCCGCAGGCAGGAAGGACCTCCTGTGGCGCTCTGTAGTGCATTTCAGCAGAGTGAGTCCATCACTAGGACGTATGGGGAGTACCAGTCTACGGAGACCGGAGGAGGTCTGCAGCCGTGGTAAAAGGACAGCATAATGCATCCTGTCTTCATGACCCGGACGGACAAAACAACGACGCATTAATGCAGAAATGTGACGTGCTGCAGCTGTACCGACCGTGGGGAGTATTTATAGCGATCACATCCGTCCAGCCCAGTATGAGTCACCATCACTACAGTCAAACACTGAGCATTTTACGTTAATTTAAATCAAATTAATGTGTACACTGAATAGATAACTAGAGTCAGAGATGACATCTGCTTTAATGGATGAAAAGAGTAAGAGACAGGAGTGTGTCAGCAGTTGTACTGTACATAAACATCACTCGTAAACAGGGATTTACAACCAGACTATAGGTTACACTTACACCACCTCGTGATGTCTAAAGTACATTCTGATAACAGCCGGCTGAGGCCCAACATGACAGGAAGTCTATAAGTCACTGACGACTACCTGGTCAGAGGCAGATGTGCACACTCGCCATGGCGTTGGTTTTACAACGCCATTTTATTTGTTATTTTCCCACGTGGGGAAGCCCAAAAGTAATCACATGGTAGGCTGTTTGATCATAACAGCCAAACTGTTTAAACGCTGTGTGGTGACTGCTGATCAGTATAGCCATCGTCCTGCATCCAGGAGTCCAGACCTGCAGATGGGAAACCAAGCTTCCCTGGCCCATCTGTTGATCTCAAGCAGTACATTTCCATTACAGCTGAATGGAAGAACAAATTCAAATGGCTTCCGGTGTGGGAAGATGGCGGCGCAGATTCAGGTTTGCAGGGGCCTCACCCGGTACCGTCCATGCAGTGTCTTTGTCCACGTCTAAGTTTGTCTTCGTTTGATGGCTGGGAGAGCTGGTGCTGGATCGGCTGGGAGAGCTTGTTCTGCTGCGTCCTGTGGGCCCAGGGACCACGGCCCTGCCCGGAGCTGTGCCCGAAGAGGAAACACCCAGGGCGGTGTTCTGCACATTGCCCTTGTTCTTGAAAATCGGTACCAGTGTGCCTCTTCTCCACTCCTCCGGCATCCTCTCACTTTCCAAGATTGTGTTAAACAATGTAGTTAAAAACCCCACTGCCATCTCTCCTAAACACCTCCATGCCTCCACAGGTATGTCATCAGGACCAACTGCCTTTCCACTCTTCATCCTCTTCATAGCCGCCCTCACTTCCTCCTTGCTAATCCACTGCACTTCCTGATTCACTATCCCCACATCATCCAACCTTCTCTCTCTCTCATTTTCTTCATTCATCAGCCCCTCAAAGTACTCCTGCCACCTTCTCAGCACACTCTCCTCGCTTGTCAGCACATTTCCATCTCTATCCTTGATCGCCCTAACCTGCTGCACATCCTGTCCAGCTCGGTTCCTCTGTCTAGCCACTCGGTACAAGTCCTTTTCTCCTTCCTTAGTGTTTAACCTCTCATACAACTCACCATACACCTTTTCCTTTGCCACCTCTCTCTTCACTTTACGCTGCATCTCCTTGTACTCCTGTCTACTTTCTTCATCTCTCTGACTGTCCCACTTCTTCTTCGCCAACCTCTTCCTCTGTATGTTTTGCTGTACTTCCTCGTTCCACCACCAAGTCTCCTTGTCTTCCTTCCTCTGTCCTGATGACACACCAAGTACCTTCCTAGCTGTCTCCCTCACTATTTCTGCAGTGGTTGTCCAGCCATCTGGCAACTCTTCACTACCACCCAGTGCCTGTCTTACCTCCACCCTGAACTTCACACACAGTCTTCCTTCTTCAACTTCCACCATTTGATCCTTGGCTCTGCCTTCACTCGCTTCCTCTTCTTGGTCTCCAAAGTCATCCTACAGACCACCATCCGATGCTGCCTAGCTATGTTCTCACCTGTCACCACCTTGCAGTCTCCAATCCTTTTCAGATCACGCCTTCTACATAAGATATAGTCCACCTGTGTGCACTTTCCTCCACTCTTGTACGTCACCCTGTGTTCCTCCCTCTTCTTGAAATATGTATTCACCACAGCCATTTCCATCCTTTTCACAAAATCCACCACCATCTGTCCTTCCACATTCCTCTCCTTGACACCATACCTACCCATCACCTCCTCATCACCTCTGTTCCCTTCACCAACATGTCCACTAGTTATTTGTGAATAACTTTTGGCCTGTATTCATATCGCACCATTTTTGTGTGATTACTGTACATTTACTGAGTGTGTTTTTTCTTTGAAATGTGGGTCTTAACTGGTGACTGTATTTGCTATGATGCCATCTTGTCTGACACGTGATGTCTAGTGACAGATGATGCAGAGGAGTGACGGGGTGGGCGATGTACCAATGAGGACAGCTAGTGTTACATGGGGGTACTGCCCGTATTCAAATCCACAAGGCGTTACCTTGATTACCCATGACCCCCCACTCTCTTCATCTGGTTTGATGATTGGTTAAAACAGGTAGGTGTGTATTTCACCTTTTTTGCCCTCCATAATAAGAAGCCTTCGTAAATGTCCCCCCCCCCCCCCGTGTGTGCCTGGATCCGGAACCATATACTGGATCCAGATCCATATACTCTGCATCCTGCAGCACTGTATTTTCTGTTTTGCTGCTGTATAGTTGAGCCCCCGTGACCCTATGTAAGAGGTCCTGACAGACTCCATGTGCAGCTTTTCAACGGGTTTGTTCTTGTTTGACCGTTATCCAAGTCCTAAATGTAAACATAGTTTTGTGAAAACGTAACCCTCACGACCGTTTTACACAGCGCCACTGTTCAGAAAGAACTACGCTTCACCAACAACTGCTGCAAGACAAGCAGAACCAGTTGTTGTATATTTTTTAATATATTCTACTTGTCTTCCTTTTTTATTCTCCCCAACTGTACCTGGCCAATCACCCCGCTCTCTGAGCCGTCCCGGTCTCTGCTCCAGCCCCTCTGCTGATCCGGGGAGGGCTGCAGACTACCACATGCCTCCTCCCATATATGTGGAGTCGCCAGCCGCTTCTTTTCACCTGACAGTGAGGAGTTTCACCAGGGGGACGTAGCGCATGGGAGGATCACGCTATTCCCCCCAGTTCCCCCTCCCCCCGGAATAGGCGCCCTGAGTGACCAGAGGAGGCGCTATTGCAGCGACCAGGACACATACCCACATCCGGCTTCCCACCTGTAGACACGGCCAATTGTGTGTGTAGGGTCGCCCAATCAAACAGGAGGTAACACGGGGATTCGAACAGGAGATCCTCGTGTTGGCAGGCAATGGAATAGACCGCTACGCTACCCTGATGTCCCCTATTTTTTGTCTTCTAAGCTATATTCTATTATTTCATTCAATAATTGAATTTATGGGCGTCCGGTTAGCGTAGCGGTCTATTCCATTGCCTACCAACACGGAGATCGCCGGTTTGAATCCCCGTATTGGCTCCTGCTTTGTTGGGCGTCCCTACAGACACAACTGGCCGTGTCTGAAGGTGGGAAGCCGGATGTGGGTATGTGTCCTGGTTGCTGCACTAGTGCCTCGTCTGGTCAGTCGGGGTGCCTGTTCGGGGGGAACCGGGGGGAATAGCGTGATCCTCCCGTGAGCTACGCCCCCCTGGTGAAACTCCTCACTGTCAGGTGAAAAGAAGCGGCTGGCGACTCCACATGTATGGGAGGAGACATGTGGTAGTCTGCAGCCCTCCCCGGATAGGCAGAGGGGGTGGAGCAGTGACCGGGACAGCTCGGAAGAATGGGGTAACTGGTCAAGCACAGTGGGGGAGAAAAAGGGGGAAACCACCCCCCCCCCCACACACAATTTTTTTTTAAAATTTACAATAGGAAATACTCATTTCCTCTTAGCTTGAAGCAGTCTCTTCCTTGTCCACTCTCTTATTTATCCTCTCTTCCTCACACACACACACACACACACACACACACACACACACTACAAGGGGGAACATCAGGACATGAGCTTTAACAGCGCCCCCCTCTGTGTGTATAGAGAATGCTCACCTATACTGGGGGTGAGGCCTCCCTCTGACAGACTGCAGCAGAGTTCAAGTCGACATGCACCTGCAAGCAAACACAAACACTCAGAAGACTTCCTGCTGGAAACCACAACCCGGAGACCTCCGAGCTCTGACACAGCGCTGTGTGTTAACTGCATCACAAACTAAAGACATGTACACAACCATTTAGCCACAGGTCAAGAAAGTCGTCTGAAACAGCAGTGTGGCAAAGTGAGAATAAATTTCTCGGCTTAAAGCATCACTATTATGTTAAACCAGCAGACTATACGGGTAAAAAAAAGAGGTGCTACTTTTTAAGATGAAGATTGGGATGTACTTCATGGGCAGCATGGTGGCGGAGTGGTTAGCGCGGTCGCCTCACAGCAAGAAGGTCCTGGGTTCGAGCCCCAGGGTAGACTAACCTTGGGGGTCGTCCCGGGTCGTCCTCTGTGTGGGGTTTGCATGTTCTCCCCGTGTCTGCGTGGGTTTCCTCGGGGGGCTCCGGTTTCCTCCCACAGTCCAAAGACCTGTAGGTCAGGTGGATCGGCCGTACTAGGTGTTAATGTGTGTGTATGTGTGTGTGTGTGTGTGTGTGTGTGTGGGCCCTGTGATGGCCTGTCCAGGGTGTCTCCTCGCCTACCGCCCAGTGACTGCTGGGATAGGCTCCAGCATCCCTGAGAGCAGGATAAGCAGCTTGGATAATGGATGGATGTACTTTATCAATCCCCATGGTGAACATCATCCTCTGCATTTAACCCATCCTATTGTGTAGGAGCAGCGGGCAGCTGCAGCACCCGGGGACCAACTCCAGTTCTTCTTTCCACTGCCTTGCTCAGGGGCACAGGCAGGTGAATTAACCCTAACATGCATGTCTTTTTTATGGTGGGAGGAAACCGGAGCACCCGGCGGAAACCCACGAAGACACGGGGGAGAACATGCAAACTCCACACAGAAAGGGCCTGGGATGGCCTGGGGTTCGAACCCAGGGCCTTCTTGCTGTGAGGCAACAGCGCCTCACAGACTTTTTTTTTTCAACCCCAAAGTGTTTGAGTGAAGATTAACCGACCTCCTTGCTCCGCATTGACAGCAGACTCCACAGAGTCAACACACACCTCCATGAAGAAGCCCTCAGCCATCCTGAGAAAGAGCAACACACACAGATGACACAACGGAGACAGAGGGGGAGCCCGCCAATTCTGCACAAAATGCCTCAGAGGGATGCCAAGTCAGGTCAAACTCATTCATACAGCCCTAAATCCGTGTTAAGTCTCAGAGGGCTCTACGATCACTTTACATCGTCCAACAGATGTAGGAGAGTCAATGACAGTGCACGGCATCCCCAAGCCTGTTTAAGGAAAAACTGGAAAACCTCATCAGGGAAAAAAATGGAGGAAATCTCAGGAGATGGATCAGAGGAGGGATCCCTCTTCCAGGGAAAACTAAAGCCTCCGCAATGACTCCCCCTCAGATAAAGTTGAATTTGTCTGGATTCTACAATTCCTTGTAAGTGGCATGTGGTGTAGTTAGGTCTCCGTGACGGTGATTGTATGGTTGTATATTTCTGGGATGATCAAACTTTGATTTCTACATATGGCGGGTGACCGGGAATAATCTTGTAGAATTCCGTTGGTGCCGGAAATAAAACATAATCACAAACGAAGGGGTGCGGCGAGGCAGAAATGGGCGTGGTGAGAAGTGGTCAGCCGGTTTAATGCAAGTTCAACTCGTTAAATCAAAGTGCTGCATTCATGACACCTCAGACTCGGTTAAATCATGCTCAAACTGACTGAATTACTAGTAACTAGCTAGTTAGTTAGAAACTAATTATTAGTTGTTTTCAATACATAGTTAATAGTGTTGAATATATCGTCCCTATTCCACAAGAAATAAATAACAACGCTGACTAGACTAATGTAAACCTTTTCTCTCAGTTCACGTTAACATTTTCCCACAACCTAACATGTAAACATCACAAGCTGCTGCTTTCACACAGCAAGACTGAGTGCAGCTACAAAACAGTAAAAATAGTACAAATCTAAAATCACTGCTTCAAACTATTAAAATGACCTAAAACTATAAATTGAACCAACTCAATCAAACACGGTCTTTGAACAAGACAGGAGTTTTGTGGAGTAAGGCCAGAAGCATCGGAGGTGGGTTCAAACTCTTCTTCCATGGTGCAGATGGGAGGAGAATTGGGGTCGGGGTAATTCTGAAGGAAGAGTATGTCAAGAGTGTGCTGGATGGAGGTGAAGAGAGTGTCGGACAGAGTGATGAGTATGAAGCTGGAAATTGAAGGTGTATTGATGGATGTTACCAGCGCATATGCCCCGCAAGTTGGGTGTGAGATGGAAGAGAGAGAAGAATTCTGGAGTGAGTTGGATGAAGTGGTGGAGAGGGTACCCAAGGAGAGAGTGGTGATTGGAGCGGACTTCAATGGACATGCTGGTGAAGGGAACAGAGGTGATGGGTAGGTATGGTTCACATGAGGCAGTTACCAGTCAGGCTGAAAAAAAAAAGCCCTAATATTGGATACATTTAATATGGATTTTAATGATGATTACTTAAGTGAAATTCATGTGGGAACTCTTGTCCCTTGATAATAAACATTTTAGCATTTTAACCTTGTATACTCCGAGTCATTCTGAGTAAATCATTACGGCTATATTGCAGGTTCAACGTAAACCTATGGGAGATAACAGTCAAGCTTCCGCAGGGCTATGGTAAATACAGTAAACTCCGTACTTATGGAGTTTATGGTTTACATACTAATAACTTCGTCTATGTAGAATGCATACACGCACGTTACTAACACCACGCATACAATAATTTAAATGGGGAGCGCAAAAGAGAGGTGAAGAAGAGAGTGCAGGCAGGGTGGAGTGGGCGGAGAAGAGTGTCAGGAGTGATTTGCGACAGCAGGGTACCATTAAGAGTTAAAAGGGAAGGTGTACAAATAAATGGAAATAAACGCAATAAAACTAAACTAAACTAAACAAGATGGTTGTGAGACCAGCTATGTTATATGGTTTGGAGACAGTGGCACTGATGAAAAGACAGGAGGTGGAGCTGGAGGTGGCAGAGTTGAAGATGCTAAGATTTTCACTGGGAGTGATGAAGAAGGACAGGATTAGGGACGAGTATATTAGAGGGACAGCTCAGGTTGGACGGTTTGGAGACAAAGCAAGAGAGGCAAGATTGAGATGGTGTGGACATGTGTGGAGGAGAGATGCTGGGTATATTGGGGGAAGGATGCTGAATATGGAGCTGCCGGGGAAGAGGAGGAGAGGAGGGCCAAAGAGGAGGTTTATGGATGTGGCGAGGGAGGACGTGCAGGTGGCTGGTGTGACAGAGGAAGATGCAGAGGACAGGAAGAGATGGAAACGGGTGATCCGCTGTGGCGCCCCCTAACGGGAGCAGCTGGAAGTGTTGGTAGTAGTAGTAGCAGTAGTAGTAGAATATCTAGTATGGACAATTTGAAATGAAGCTTTTTTTTTAGTTTGAGGTTCCGTAGCAGCACCGTGGGCCTGTTTCATGAGGAGCCCTGCAGGCAGACTGTCTTCGGGAACTGTTCCGAGGAGATAATTCCGCCCAGCAAAACACAACAACCCACTAGATTACTCACACCTGTTTACTTTACTCTACTACTTAACCACGCACAGAACAACCTTACCAGGAAGAAACGGGAGTTCCCAGGAGCTTCAGATGAGAGATCCCTCTTGCCCTTACGGCGTAAACCAAACCTCAGCGATGACCTATAAGACAAGGTGTGTTTTACTGTCCACTTCATTACAAGACTACAAAGCAGCGCGAATGAACAGACACGTGTTTCCGGGACGAGGGTACTTCGACTACGACTATGGCGGCTGACCAAATATGGACCCGCTAGTCTAACTTCCTGTTTCTTACTTCTTTTTTTTTTTTACTGCTTACTTACTTTTTTTACTTACTTAATTTGTTTTTAATTTAAAAAGATAATTCTGAAAATGTTAGTTGATCGGCGTTCTCGTTTAATTTGTTGAGGTTCAAACTTCTTTCTTTTTTTTTTACAGAATTCTTCGTTTTCCGCGCCGTCGCTTTTTTATGACGTCACGCGGGTCAGAGTTGAATCCGCGCCGCTGTGTTAAGAAACATGTTTGTGTAATTTTTTTTCCCAACCCTACAGTAAGCGATTCTTGCCATCTGTTTAATCCAACCAGATTTGCTCCGATACGAGGATGTTACTTCTATCGATAAGGACAGCGTTTGTTGGCAGTTGTAGAGGTGCTGGAAGAGGAATTCGACTAAATACTGTGAGTATGGACGTAGGGCTGGAGTCGTTGGGATGCAAAAGGTCGGAGTGAGGTTAGCTTGCCAAGGAGTGCGCCAAAAGCAGCATTTAGCTACATGAGATATATGGTGGCTTTGGTTTCTGTCGAGTTCGCCACATTATCATATTACCAGGTTAATTAGCTAATATCACTCAGGAACACTTTGTCATTTTACTTCATGCACTTCCGTACATGAAATGAAACGAAATGCCTTTTCCCCCAGCCCACTGCAGTACTACAGCACAAAGACAATAACACATCCAAAAATGACAAGAATATACATATCCAAACTAACATATATATATAAAACAAAAACAACAAATATACAATATCGGGTGATGTTCCTCGGCCCTGTGTGGGTCAAACAGTCACATCCACATACACTGTCTCAGTTTTCTTTAACAGATATGCAGAGATAGATACGTTGTTGAGCTGCTTGAGGAACTTTTTTTTTTTTTTACCACAGTCTGCATATATAGTATACCTCCAAACGTGTCTACAATTGTGCATCCATACGTTCTCACACAGGCACACATCCATTTCATCCATTATCCAAACCGCTTATCCTACTCAGCCTCGTGGGATGCTGGAGCCTATCCCAGCAGTCATTGGGCGGCACACAGAAACTATCAAATACATACCTACATTGCATTCAGTGAGACACTGATAGGGTCAAAAACTTAGAGCAGTGTATTTTGTTAAAAGCTGCTACGAGAGTGGGTGAAACTCCTTCAAAAGCAGGCTTTTTTTCCGGGCTATTGCCTCTAGCAACCAGATGAGAGTAGAGTTAAGAATGGCTTTTGGGGAGTGCCTGGGTTCATGTAATACAGTAAGTGTTTTGGGTGTGATGGCAATGTTAATGAGGGTAGGGGGTGGGAAGCCAGCCGCCATGTACTGTGGGTCAACAATCAAACTCCCGCTGTGTGTTTTTTCTTTTCCTTTCTACAATATCAGCGGAATCCACAAGTTCGGCAATGGCTGATGAGGAGAGGTCAGAGCACCATCACGGCTGAAGCAGGGGCCTCCTCCATCCCAGGAGCAGTTGCTGTCCCTAATGCAGCCACAAACCGAATAGTTGGTCGCTGGTTACTTGGCTGCAGTGGACTGGTGGTGGGGGCCATTGTATTGGGCGGTGTCACAAGGTACAATGACATAAAGTAATGATTTTACTCTGGTGGTGATTTAATCTTAAAACTTCATGTTGAATTGCTGATTGTTTATTTTCATATATGCTCAAATAACCAGGTTAACAGAATCAGGTCTGTCTATGGTTGACTGGCATCTGGTAAGAGAGATGAAGCCTCCTCAGACTCAAGCAGAATGGGATGCAGAATTTTCAAAGTACCAACAGTTCCCTGAATTCAAAATGTGAGCTACTTGATCTCCATTTTCATTCTTTTACATTCCAGATAAAGATTTCAGCATGGTTGCTTTTACACAGCTCACACTGATATGCTCTAATCCAACAATCTGTATATTGCTATTGTGCAACAGATTGAACCATGACATGACTCTGCCCGAGTTCAAGTTCATTTTTTACATGGAGTGGGGTCATCGCATGTGGGGCAGGCTTGTTGGACTGGCTTATATTCTGCCCACCATCTACTTCTGGAGAAAGGGGTACTTCTCCCGCTCTATGAAGGGACGAGTGCTGGGGTTGTGTGGATTTGTCTTTTTCCAGGTGAGAGAGAAGTAAGTCAGTTATGTATGTATGGACAATTCGGATGAAAGACTTTTTGCAACATTTGACATCTGCATGTCTTGCCAGGGCCTACTGGGCTGGTACATGGTGAAGAGTGGCTTGGAGGAAAAGCCTGAGTCCTACGACATTCCACGGGTCAGCCAGTATCGTCTGTCTGCCCATTTGGGTTCTGCCTTGCTACTGTATTGCGCCAGTCTCTGGACTGGCCTCACCCTGCTGCTGCCTGCCCACAAGGTATTATGGTGCTCTTTTGGATCTAGACTTTCCATTCCTAAAATATATATACACTGAAGAAATGAGTGTCAACATGGGTTTTGTCTCCATCTTATTCTTAGCTGGCAGAGACTAAGCGTCTCATACAGCTCCGGAGGTTTGCCAAGGGCACTGGTGGATTGGTCTTTCTCACAGCTCTCTCAGGTACTGTATTTGGGTGGTTAGATTGTCACATACAAAGAAGGTTGAATCAGTTCATCTGGACACAACGTTTATTGACAGATACGTTTCATCACTCATTTAAGTGACCTCTTCAGTCTGAACTGACTGCAGGTAGCCCACCCTTATAAACAATACAACTACATAATGACCGAAACCAACGACCAGTTTATATGCAAATATGGCGTAACCATTAACTAGAGTTTCAATGGCCATGTGTACTGTTCACAGAGGATTTGGGAATGTTTGCAATCACAGCATTGTAAGATGGCGACAGCTGTACTGTTAGCCCCCCCCCCTCGGTTCAGGGATGGTTGTTCCCTCTTCACATAGATGGCCTTTTTGACCCCCTGTTCAAACCAGCGTTCCTCCGTATCGAGGATATGCGCATCCTTGATAGGGATGTAGATGGTGTAGACTGTGGAGTCCTGGCCTGTCGTGTTAGCTCTTCTGTGTTGTGTCATCCTCTTGGCCAGCGTCTGTTTTGTTTCCCCACTGTACAAGTCAAGTCTACACAGTCTACACACATCTACAGGCCAGTGGCCAGTCTTTCAAGGATGAGGATGCACACATCCTGGAAGGAACGCTGGTTTGAACGGGGAGTCAGAGGCCATCTGTGTTAAGAGGGGACGACCATCCCTGAACTGAGGGGGGGGGGGCTAAGAGTACATCTGTTGCCATCTTACAGTGCTGTGAATAGTACACATGGCCATTGTAAGGGCCCAGACACACCAAGCCAACTAGTGGCGACGAAGGCTGACTGTACTGTCATCTTACGTCGCCTGCCGTCTGGGCCAAAAAGTAACACTTGAACACACCGCAAAGACTTACAGCTGATGGCCAACTAGCATGTACATTCTGATTCGCTAAGCTTAACAGCCAATCAGAGTGATCTCTCTCACTGATGGGCTCCACCGATTCAACATGCTGAATTGGCCGAAAAGCTGCCAACAGGGGTCCAACTAGTGCCGACAGTGCAGGACACACCGCAAAAACTAGGGTCACAGACGCTCACTGACGGCCCGACATTGGCTTATGGCCGACCGTCAGCCTGGTGTGTCAGGGCCCTAACTAGTTAATGGTCACGCCCATATTTGCATATGAAACTGGTCATTGGTTTTGGTCGTTATGCAACTGTATTGTTTATAACAGTGGGATACCTGCAGTCAGTTTAGCCTGAAGAGGTCACTTAGATGAGTTTATGAAACATATCTGTCAATAAACCTTGTGTCCAGATGAACCGATTCAACCTTCTTTGATTGGATATTATTGAGAATGCTCGCATCAAGACATTGTCACATACAGTATTATGATCTCCGCTAATTTTAGCAACCATGTGTGTAAAACCTAGTTCATGAATGCTTGTTTGTTTTGTTCTGTTCTGTATCACACATGGAGGCAGCCATATATCCATTTGCTTGTCAGCATCTGTGCGGGTACCTTACTTCCCTGTGATTGCTTTGTTGCAGGTGCATTTGTTGCTGGTCTTGATGCTGGGCTGGTGTACAACTCCTTCCCTAAAATGGGGGAGAACTGGATCCCTGATGACCTGTTGGCCTTCTCTCCCACCCTGAAGAACTTCTTTGAAAATCCTACCACTGTGCAGTTTGATCACAGAATTTTGGTAGGCCGTAATTCGTCAAACCATTTCGTCTTTACGGCATTTGAGCTCGGTGAAATCTGGCTTTTCTTTCACCTGATTTGCTCTTTAAAAGGTAGTAGAGCTCACTATCCTTCTTTTGTTTTCACCATTTCCAGGGAATCTCCTCTTTAGCTGCTATTACAGGCCTGTATCTTTATTCAAGGAGAGTGGCACTACCCAGGAGGGCTAAGATTGCTATCAGCCTCCTAACAGCAATGGCGTATGGACAGGTAGGCCTTCAGTCAGTGCCCTTGAGCACATCATGTCCACTCAGCTTCAGTATTATGTGTAAGTGTTAAACTGTTTTTTTTTTCCTTCCTCAGGTTGCGCTTGGTATCAGCACCCTGCTACTGTACGTTCCTACTCCCCTGGCTGCGACCCACCAGTCGGGCTCTGTGGCTCTCCTTTCATTGGCAATCTGGGTCTTGGCAGAGATCCGAAAAGTGGCCAAGTAATTGCCCCTTTATGGACAATTTCATCACTCTGAGTTACATCTTAAATCCCCGGGTGTCAGCGTCGCTCACTCAGTGACAGACGTGTCATTCTGAGAAGATGGAAGGACAATGTGGACAAAGAGGACGGTTAAAAGAGACGATCTTTTAAATGAGGTATTGATTTTTAAGATTGGCTCGCTGATGCCCTCGCTGTAGCCATCCATTCTGCGATGCTGCGAGTTCTTCCACATGCTGTAAAGTATTGTTTGACCACCTCTTTCTTTGAGAGAGAATGTTGTTTAAGGGTTGGACATAAGAATTGGAAATGGATTTTTTTTTTTCTTCGAACGACTAACCCATTTGTGGGTGAAAGCCATCTGCACATCTCTTCACAGTGGACAACTGCCAGCAAATCACGATCCTGGGTAATCTACCTGAATAACAAGACATCACACTCAGATGTTATTCATTAGCAAAGGGGTGTAGTTTCACATCACTTCTAGCGTGACTGATGGCGACGAGGCGCTACGCTGCGACGGGCGGGTACACAGCTTAAAGCTAGGATCCCTCAAGAAGGGATCGCTGGAGTGTTTGCACTTCCATTTCTGTTTGTAATTGTGTACCATTTTTATGTTTTCAAAGATGTGAAGTCGCCTGGCTCCTCACCCGTTGCCTTGTGTCCGATCATGCGTAGCCAATTAGTTGTAGTACGTTTCATGACGTGTGGAGGCTCATTAGGATGGGGCTAGAGAGTGTGATTAGTATGATTATGTGTATATTTAAATTATTTCTCAACTTTCTTGCTCGCAACTGCTACATTGCAACGTAGTATTAAATATGTGGAATCTCGTTTTCTGGTTTCTTTGTACTGCGTAGTCTGACGTTTCAAATACAGGCCCCTGTAAACATCCAGCCATCCGTTATCTGAACCGCTTATCCTGCTCTCAGGGTGGCGGGGAGGCTGGAGCCTATCCCAGCAGTCGTTGGGCGGCAGGCGGGGAGACACCCTGGACAGGCCGCCAGGCCATCACAGGGCCCACACACACATTCACACCTAGGGACAATGTAGTACGGCCGATTCACCTGACCTACCTGTCAGTGGGCTGTGGGAGGAAACCCACGCAGACACGGGGAGAACATGCAAACTCCACACAGAGGACGAGCCGGGACGACCCCCAAGGTTGGACTACCCCGGGGCTCGAACCCAGGACCTTCTCGCTCTGAGGCGACTGCGCCACCGTGCCGCCCCTACTCTCGTAGTTTCCGCCCGAAACGGACTGAACACCACCCGATGTGCGCTCGGGTTCTCCTCTTGTACACCAGACTGGAATGTGACACTGAAAAGCAAGCAGGTGCGGCTATCACATCAGCAAGGTATAAGTAAAACTGAAATGTACAGTTGGATATTTGGAGTAGGCCTAAAAAGACGAGTCGGGGTAAGTAAAGAGCACACGGTCCTTAGCAAATCACACCAGTCTTATTTTTTTTTTTTTGCATAGTGATTTTATTGAATCTGTACAAAATATACACATCTTGAATATGTAATGCAAACCAGTTGAGGCTAGCTAACTAGACAGTCAGTACAACGGGTTAGTAGGTTCTCATCGCTCTACACCAGTGGTTTTCATAGTGTGAGGCCTGCCTCCACTGGGGGGCGCCAAAGAGTTTCAGGGGAGGGGCGGGAAAAGAAAGGGGAATAAGAAAATGTCTCAACCCCCGCAAGGAAGTATGGCGGTGTGGGAGGCCGGGAGTCTCTGGGACGCAGGTTGGCCTCTCCAGAGAGGGCTGTGTAGGCTTAACAAGAGCGAGCAACGTCTTTTCCCCAGGGCGCGTTTTGACCTTTGCCCTTACGCGTGGCGTCAGGGAGCAGCCTTGCCCCCCCCCCCCCCCCGGTACGTTTTCATGTTCTCCGTTCTGCTTTGTTAACAGGTGACGGGTGTGTTCAATTTTGTTTTGTGTCTTTTACTTCAAAATAGATATATTGTAACGTGCATTTTGAAGCGTCAGACCCTCTAGTCCAGTGGCTAACGTTGTCGCTTGCGGTGCGGAAGACATGGGTTCGCGTCCCGGCTGTGGCGACGGTCTCCCGGACTGCCCCCCCCCCCCCAAATTCGCTACAATATCAATAGGCACTGACCTATAAACTAGCTCTTGTATTAGGACTAAACATTTTCAACCCTTTGTAGTTACAAGTCTGTATTTTTTGGACTCTGCCGCCCGCCCCCTTTCTCCCAGTTGTACCCGACCAATCACCCACTCTTCCGGGTCGTCCGGGTCGCTGCTCCACCCGCCCTGCCGACTCGGGGAGGGCTGCGGACTACCACGTGCCTCCTCCCATACACGTGGAGTCGCCAGCCGCTGCTTTTCACCTGACAGTGAGGAGTTTCACCAGGGGGACGTAGCGCGTGAGACGATCACACGCTATCCCCCCCGAACAGACACCCCGGTCGACCAGAGGGAGGGCGCCAGTGCA
Organism: Lampris incognitus; assembly: GCF_029633865.1. Classification (NCBI taxonomy): domain Eukaryota; kingdom Metazoa; phylum Chordata; class Actinopteri; order Lampriformes; family Lampridae; genus Lampris; species Lampris incognitus. The sequence goes on along the minus strand of NC_079223.1, from coordinate 47,079,392 downwards.
GCAACCAGGACACATACCCACATCCGGCTTCCCGCCGCAGACACGGCCCATTGTGACTGTAGGGACGCACCACCAAGCCGGAGGCAACACGGGGATTCGAACCGCCGATCCCCGTGTTGGTAAGCAACGGAATAGACAGCTATGCTACCCGGTCGCCCTCTACAAGCCTTTATTTTAAAACGGATTATTATTTATTATGCCCTTTATTGAAATGGGGGGGTTGTGTCACTTGCTGGTCTCTGACCGTCTCACACTACTGAAAAGCGCTGCAGTAGACCTGGTACATGCGGGTATAGGACAGGTTTTACTGTGATCAGGAGTAAAAGTCAAACAACTGTTCCGGCATTCAGAGCCAGCCCCATTTTCGATTTTTCTCCAAATACAAAATTAAAGTGAACATAAACTTGCCGAAAATACAAAACAGAGAATGACAAAGGTTGGAGGGGGGGGGTGCATATCATGAGAATGGCCTCGTCACTGTACAACTCTGACTCGTTCATCCTTTTCAACTGTTGTCCTGTCTTGTGAGAGGAGGAGAGGCGGGACTAGTGGAGAGAGGCGGACTAGTGGGCGAGAGGATGGGACTAATGAAAAAGAGGCGGGACTAGTGGGAGAGAGGATGGGACCTAATGAAAAAGAGGCGGGACTAGTGAAAGAGGCGGGACTAGTGAAGAGAGGCGGGACTAGTGGAAAAGAGGCGGGACAAGTGCAAGAGAGGCGGACAAGTGGATGAGAGGCGGGGACTGGTGGAAAAGAGGTGGGACTAATGGAAAAGTGGCGGAACTAGTGGAAGAGAGGCGGGACTAGTGGGAAAAGAGGCGGGGCAAGTGCAAGAGAGGCGGGACAAGTGGATGAGAGGCGGGACAAGTGGAAAAGAGGCGGGACTAGTGGAAAAGAGGCGGGACAAGTGCAAGAGAGGCGGGACAAGTGGATGAGAGGCGGGACAAGTGGAAGAGAGGTGGAACTAATGGAAAAGAGGCGGAACTAGTGGAAGAGAGGCGGGGACTACTGGAAAAGAGGCGGGACAAGTGGAAGAGAGGCGGGACTAATGGAAGAGAGGCGGGACAAGTGGAAGAAAGGCAGGGACTGGTGGAAAAGAGGCGGAACTAGTGGAAGAGAGGCGGGACTAATGGAAGAGAGGCGGGACAAGTGGAAGAAAGGCAGGGACTGGTGGAAAAGAGGTGGGACTAGTGAAAAGAGGCGGGACTAGTGGAAGAGAGGCGGGACAAGTGGAAGAAAGGCAGGGACTGGTGGAAAAGAGGTGGGACTAATGGAAAAGAGGCGGGGACAAGTGGAAGAGAGGCGGGACTAGTGGAAGAGAGGCGGGGACTGGTGGAAAAGAGGCGGAACTAGTGGAAAAGAGGCGGGACAAGTGTAAGAGAGGCGGGACTAGTGGAAAGAGGCGGGACAAGTGGAAGAGAGGCAGGACTAGTGAACGACGACACATCGTAGAGAACATTATTGCTTGAGCCGCGTTAGGCTCTGTATTTGACAGACACCACAGCAAATGTAAAGGTGACTTCAGTGCCTGTGGTATCCACCTTGTCTCCACCCCCGGCAGGCGGCAGCTGAGCTTTGGACTGCCTTCTGCTTTGACTTGCAGCATCAAGTGAGCTCCTTCAAACGCAAAGCCTTCCTCTCGGTCTAGCATTGGATTTACTGCCCGAAGCTACATGAAACGTTGGATGCGTGCATGTAAAATGTGCACTTTTCCAGTGGCGTGCGTCGCACGCTGCATTTCTGACCATCAACTGGCATGAATACACCACCACGTGTACCTCTCCTCTCCTGCACGTGGGGGGGAGGGGGGGGGCTCTATGCTACAGTATACCTCAGAGTGGTTTAGTAAACCTAATCATCCATCCATTATCCAAACCGCTTATCCTGCTCCAGGGCCCACGGGGATGCTGGAGCCTATCCCAGCAGCCACTGGGCGGCAGGCGGAGACACCCTGGACAGACCGCCAGGCCATCACAGGACCAACACACACATTCACACCTAGGGACAATTTAGTACGGCTGATCCACCTGACCTACATGTCTTTGGACTGTGGGAGGAAACCGGAGCCCCCGGAGGAAACCCACACAGACACGGGGAGACCATGCAAACTCCACACAGAGGACGACCCGGGACGACCCCCAAGGTTGGACTACCCCGGGGCTCGAACCCAAGACCTTCTTGCTGTGAGGCGACCACGCGCGCCACCGGGCTGCCTAAACCTAATCAATTTACACATGTATCATTTTGGTGTTAAAGAGAGAGGCAGGCAAAACGTGGGATGGGCGGGGCGGTAAAAAACACGACATCTTCAACTGCCTTCTCGTTAACCGCACGTGTACACACATTACTGGGCACTGACTGTAAATTTTGCCATAAATTAGCTGGATGTAGGGGGAGGGGGGGGATATTGTGTTGTTGTTGTTGTTTTTTTAACTGGAAGAACCTGCTGTAACCACGTGTTTTTTTTTTTCTGATTACATAACTTCACAAATACACTTTGTAACGTAATACGTTCCCTTAAATGCATTAGACTGACTGGTCCGACCGCGGCGCTCCCGATCCGCGTCCGGGGGAGACGCCATAGTGGGAGCAGCTTGTCGGCTAAAGTGCAGTCCAGTTTTGGCACTGCCTAATAATACGCCACCGGGATACTAGAAGAGGTACAACGGTCGACGGACAACACAGCTAATTTATAGTAGGTTGGAAGGCACGGGCAGTAGTCTACAAGAGTTATTCGGTCTTGGGTGGAGCTGGGCGCTGCCCCAGCCAGGGCTTTACATGTGCAGGATGGAGGAGCTGCCCTACGTCCTTCACACGTGCTCTCATACAGACACAGGCACGGCGGACACAGACTCGTACACAAGAGGCGAGGCACCTGCGGATGGCGAGGGACATCGGAACGGACAGGAAGACTGTGGAGCATCTCTGTAAATACACAATTGGTTATTAGTGACATCATCATGCGATAATAAAATCAGTTCTTTTACTGGACACAAAACTGGTGCGCCCCCTATCTGTCCCAGGCGGTAAGTCAAGTCTCCCGGTGGCGTGTTGCCGGTGCTTTGCAGCTGCTTTGGTTGCTCTTGTCCAC